>NC_048308.1:47185856-47206680 GCF_013100865.1 Trachemys scripta elegans
ACATGTTCCGCTTTTTGGCAATTCCCCCCGGACGGGGGTTTGACTGCCGAAAAGCCGGACATGTCCGGGAAAAAGAGGACGTATGGTAACCCTAGTTCATATTACACATCAGCTGCCAAAATGGTGGAGATTAAAATACTTCATCAGTGTCCATGGGCCAAATTAAGGCTTGATTAGTCAAAGCCTTCACTGGAATCATCTGAGTTTGAAGGACTGAAATTTGCATCAGATTTTCAAAAACCAAAGCCTAAAGTTCGGTTCCTAAATTCATATTTTTAGGCAGCTAAAGAAGTAGCATGTTTTTTCAAAAGTGCTGATCAGCCAGCTGCTCTCATGGACTTCAGTGGGAACTTCTGGGTGCTCAGCACTTTGAAAATTAGGCTACTTATTTAGATGCCTAAATACGGATTTAGGGGCCTAATTTTAGGCTCCTATTTTTGAAAAATATGACCAAGATCTCTTATAGAAATATTTTTCTATAGAAATAAATTTTGAAAAAAATTGTTTGAGCACAGGTGACCTGATGATACTGTTACCCTGAAATTTTTTGTAATATTTATTTATTTAGATTGTAGAGATGTCAGTAAATATTTACTCCAGGGAGAGGCACTGGAATGACTATCAACTTTCTAATATATTTTTGGAAGAATGGAGGGAGGAACAAGTAACCTTACTATCTTCTTTATTCTTTATGTTAATAGTGAACATAACTCCCATTGTTTTGTTTCTAACAGAATTGGAATATACAGCCACAATAATTTTGCCTCTCTAGTATAATTTTATTTCTAATTTTGCAAAATCAGTAGATAAGAACACAGTATTATCCTCATTTCAATTATATGCCAAGCTATACAACTAAGTCAATTTAACATTTTTGCAGTAAAAGTATTTATCAAATCATGGCTGAGATGTGGATAAAATGATTGACAAGTCCTCAAAATAAGTGAAGTTGTTTTTATTGCTAGTCCTTATATTGTCAGTACAATATGTTTTGAATAAGGACAAAATTCAAGCATTTTGTCTGGCTATAAAAAGCGCTCTGGGATCTTTAATGGCCATAAACTGTCAGTTGCTCAGTTTTTCGTTTTGTATGAAAGGCAGCACTTTTTGGACAATACAGGGACTTCAATTCATTACCCAACCAGATGGAAGAGTGTCTCCTATTGATTCACCATCATCGGTTTCTTAAGGACCCTAGGTTTTCTTCTGGATCTTGGAATTATCTGCTGGGCTCGATCCCGTTTAGTTTGTGAAATCTGATGGGTTCATAGATTCTGTTTAATAGTGCTCATTTTTGAAGGATTTGTTTTAACGTGTTCACTTTAATTTGATGCATTTGTAATTAATAATTTATGTAGTTCCATTCGTGTGCATGGTGCTCTAGAGAAACAAGTGGGCAAGATTCTTTCCCCATAGTTTACAACCTGTCACAGATGCAAATATGTAGGGCCGCCATAGTTCAGGTGTATGGGGTTGTAGAGAGAGCACAAAGGAGACCATCCCAGGATGGAATGGATGTTAATAAGGATTTGAAGGAGGAGGATAGTTGGTAGACAGAGGTGGGAAATTGTTCCAAGTGAAGGAACAACATGAAAAGCAGAGTGAGAGAAGAGACGTTTCTCTGTGAGAAAAATGAGGTGATCAAGGAGGGTGAATAGGAGGAAAAGAGGACAAGGATGAGGTCCAATATATTATTTCTGAGATGCAATGAATTGTCAAAAAATGTTGGCTTCCCTTCTGCACTAATTCTGTTGAAACAGACTTACTTTTAAGACATCACACAGTAAATATTTAAATAAACTCTAATGATCGAGTGCTTTAATTTACTATATTTAATAAGTTAAATGTTTTATTACTAATCTGGGTAGCATCTTCTGTTAATTGCTCATTTAAGGTCAATATGCAAACACTGCTTTTTTAATTGTGTGTGGATTTTATTTGGTATGAATGATTAATAATACATAGCACTTTGTCTTCAAAGTGTACTATAAATGTTAAGCCTCACAACACCCTAATGAACTAGATAAGTATTCTTATCCCCATTCCCACCATAGAGGCTAAGGATGAAAACTTTACGTGCTCTGGTGTGTCTGTCTGTAAAATACCTGGTGTATGCACACAGGTTAGTTATTGTATTCACAAAGGTATGCACATGCCCCCCATAACTTTCATGCTCACGTTTGGCATATCAGTGCTTGCACCTTTATAAATACAGACCTTTGGGCATATCTACACTATAGAATTATGTCAACCTAAGTTATGTCAGCATACAGCTGCCACAATAATTAAATCGCTTTTCTGTGTTCATACTACGCTCCTTGTGTTGGCAGTGTGCGTCCTCACCAGAAGCGCTTGTACTGACTGTACTGTCAGTGTGGGGCATTGTGGGACAGCTTCTGAAAGCCAGCAACAGTCGATGTAAGCAACACAATGTCTGCCCGGACACTGGGTCAGACTAACTACATCAGTGGCTCTCAAACATTTGTACTGGTGACCTTTTTCATATAGCAAGCCTCAGAGTGCGAGCTCCTCAATAAATTAAAAACACTTTTTTATATATTTAACACCATTATAAATGCTGGCGGCAAAGCGGGGTTTGGGGTGGAGGCTGACAGCTCCTGAACCCCCAGATAATAACCTCACGACCCCCTGAACTACATGGACGTTGACTCTGTGCCTCTCATGGAGCTGGAGTTAAGTCGGCGTAGCAGGGCAGTTATGTTGGCGGCACTTACATAGTCAGGTTGAAGTAAGCTGCCTTGTGTTGAACTAACTGTAGTGTAGACCAGGCCTAAGTAACTTTCCCAGGGTTAAATGTTCCTAGAGTGAGTCGGTAGCACAGCCCAATTAGCACAGAGGAATTTCTGGCTTTCATACTCCGGAGTATACTCTGGCAACTAAAAAGCAGGCCTGGGTTGCAAGTAAGTATCCTGGTTCTGAAGATGCCTCCATCAGATCATTCAGCTAATAGGAATATAAACCCTGCAAAATGAATTATTCACTTGAGTGGTTCTTTTGATGGTGTTAACCCTGTGAGTGTGTCTGTATCCCCCAAAAGAATCCTTTGAAGTAAATTCAGCCTTGTGTTAACAGATGTTACCAAAGTAATGTGTAACGCAAACCTTGGATGGTTTCAAAACTAAAAAACAGGAGGCGGAGGGATTGTCATGTGCAGAAAGAGTACAACAAAAAGTTCTGAGTGTTTGAACCTCAAGAGCAATGACAGCTTGAAGTCCATGTTAGCTGTGGCACTGTGACTAGCCTTGGTTCTACGTGTGCTAATTAATTAAGGCTATTTTGAAAGTGCCCATCTGTGCTACATAGTGGCTGATGGAGTGTTCAGTGAAGTCCTCCCACAGCTGATGCTTTGGAGCATATAGGTTTAAAAATTAATTAACATATGTGTCCCTTAAAACTTCAGAGTGTTTGCTTAGCTGTTCAGTGAAACCCTATGTGGTATACACTCAGGCAGTCGGAGCTGCTTCTCCTTCTGGAGTCTTCCACTGGAAGAACTTTATTCCAGTAAATTAACTGCAGTGAGTGGTGCACAGAATCGGGAAGAAGGTATCTTTTTGTTTTAATATAATTTTATTTTCTTATTTTTGAGCCTCCACTGCAACATGTTATTTCTTGATGACTGGAGTAATTGTTCTGTCCTGTCTTCCTGTCTGATTTCTACCGCCCCTGTCACTTTAGGGCTTGCCTGCCTATACAGCAATGCACTCTATGGGGGTGTGATTTCTAAAATGCACTAATGTGTTGCACATTGATTGGTTTGTGTAGTTCCTGCAGGGGCACACTGAAGGTTCCCTAGTGCACTTTAACATAGTGCTGCTAGGTCCTGGAAAGTGAGAGCACTGAAATATCTAGTTCCAAGTCCATTTTAGATTTAATGGCTTTAGAGCTCAGCGTTAAGACCTTTGAAGTGGATCTGGAATTGGATGGGAAACCAATGTGGAGCACTGCTACGTAGGGTTGCCAGGTGTCCAGTTTTCGACTGGAATGCCCAGTTGAAAAGGGACCCTGGTGGCTCCGGTCAGCACCGCTGACTGGACTGTTAAAAGTCTGGTCGGCAGCACAGCAGGGCTAAGGCAGGCTCCGTGTGGCTCTTGGAAGCAGCGGAATATCACCCCTCCGGCTCCTACGTGGAGGGGCAGCCAGTGGGCTCTGTGCGCTGCCCAAGCACCTGCTTCACAGATCCCAATGTCTGGGAATTGCGACCAATGGGAGCTGTGGGGGTAGTGCCTGTGGACGGGGCAGTGTGCAGAGCTGTCTGGCCGCACCTCCACATAGGAGCCGGAGCGGGGCCATGCAGCTGCTTCCGGGAGCTGTTTCAGGTAAGCACCGTGTCCCAACCCCCTTCCCCAGCCCTGATCCCCCTCCCACTGAACCTCTTAGTCCTGGCCTAGAGCACACTCCTGCACCCCAGAGCCCTCACCCCCCCCTACCCCCCCCCCCCCGCCCCCCCCCCCCCCCCCCCCAGACCCCTCACCCCCCCAAACCCCAGAGCCCCTTCCTGCACACTGAACCCCTCCTTTCTGGCCCCACCTCAGAATCTGTACTCCCAGCCCAGAGCTCATACCCCCTCCCACACCCCAATCCCCTGCCTCAACCCGGAGCCCCCTCCCATACTCCGAACCCCTTGGCTCCACCCCCCAGCCTGGAGTCCCTTCCTGCACCCCAAACCCCTGAGCCAGCCCAGTGAAAATGAGCGAACGACAGGGGGAGGGGGATGGAGTGGGGCAGGGCAGGGCCTCAAAGGAGGGGCAGGGCAAGGGTGTTCAATTTTGTGCAAGTAGCAAGGTGGCAACCCTACTGCTATGTTGTACTCTTTTTGACCAGTCCTATCTTGTAAGTGGGCAAAAAAGACCAACTGAAGCTTCCAGTACATGTTGACATAAAATGTGTGCAATCATGGGGAAAAGTTCCCAGTAAATAACATCGGTCTCCTATCAAATTTAGTTGGACAGGTTTTGAATGCTCTTTTCTGCTTAGAGGACTGCTGACATAGTGTGCTCCATGTACATCTCAACGTGACAGGTATTGCATGAGGTGTGTAAGTAAATTAATGCTTTATTATACCTGAACCAATGCTGTCACTGGAGCAAGTAAAAATAACATTTCAAACCTTTCTCCTGGTTATCAATGTTGACTTGTCAGCAGTAAATTTACACAAACTACTGTGAAAAAAAATTTTTTATTGAGAAGATCTTTTATTTAAGCAGTGAGCTGTCAAAGCACTAGTTGCAGTTTATTTTTAGTTTAGTTTGTAATCTTACTGTCCCACAGTGTGTCACCTGAATATCAAGAAGAGCTTGCTGGAGCCATCTAGGACAAGCGGGAACACAGTGACTTTCTGCTATTGCAGTGGTTCCCAAACTGGGATTTGTGATATGTTACAGAGGGTTCTCGGGGAAAAAATTCCCTAATGGCGGACAGAACTGTCCCTAGGAAGCCCAGGCAGCACTGGGCCAGCAGCCTGGAGCCCCTGGACTTCCAAGAGCTAACCAGATCAAAGCAAGCATATCTGTCACACTAAGGAGATTTAAACTTCAATACTCCTTATAAGAAATGGAAAGGGAGGTGGATATTTTTTGCTGTTTTTAAAATTAAATAGGCGGCTAGTATTGTTTTTAAAATTATTATCAAGAACAAGTTTAAGCTTTGTTGTAACATGCGGTGGTTGCCTGGACTGCTCAAGACCTGAATGCTTGTGTAGGAAGAACTCTGAGTTGGCTTCTTAAATCCCTTCATGCTGTTTCACATCTGATACTTCTTGATGAAACATAGGATCCTTGTCTTATAACAGGCTTATTCAAAGTGATACAAGCTACAAAAGTGAGATCTTGGAAGAGTGTTGCCATTTTCATAATGTAATACAAATACTGTAATGATAAATAATAATAAATAGTGTGTAATAAGAATGTCATAAAAACAAATTTTATATTTCCAAGATCACTACTTTTTATTATTTATACTCTGGTGAAGGAGCAAACCCCTGGAAATACTCATTTTTAGGAGGGGGTTCGCGAGACTTGACATTTTCGTGAAAGGGGTTCACAGGTTGTTAAAGTTTGGGAACCACTGTGCTATTGTATAGAATGTACAAGTACTTACCCAGTATAAAAGGTAATGTTGCTCTCTTCAAGCAAAATCCTAGCCCCTTACAAGTAAATGGGAATTTTGTCATTGACCTCAATGGGAACTGGATCACTGGGAACAGGGCAGTCTGAAACCTAGGCTGTCCTACTGACCCATTTCCTCCTGCCTTGAGCCTTTTGTTGTGCTGCACTTGATTACTATTGAAGTGAATAATGTATTTCAAGAACAGTATATTTGATAAAATATTCTGCAGTAGCACGGAATGCATCTCAATGTTCAGTCCTGCATTTAAAAAATCATCTCCAGGGAATACTAGACTACAGGACTGTACAATAAAGATTCAAAGTCCGTTGATTAGTTCTGGGAGCTGTTTATTTCTATAAAAATTCACACAAGATCTGCTCTCTCTTCAGTTATCCTGGAGTTTACAAGATCTGTTTTTCTCTACATCCCTGCCTTCAGGATTTCTCAGCCCATGGGTTGCAACCCAAAATTGCTTCACTGGAATGTGTCAAAGGGTTGTGTGGGAGGCCTGAGGGATGCGGCTGGGTCTTGCTCCCGGGATAGGAGGGAGGCCATGGCGGGGGTGTGGGTGTAGAGCTTGCCCTGCAGTGGCAGCTCTGATCTCCTGGGGCTGTCTGGGCTTGGCTCCCCACTCTGGCCAAGTTGCAGTGCCACAAATTTGGCCTGGCCAGCCCCGCATTGAGGCACCATACGAAACCTGGGCAGTGCTGTACCCCCCCATATGGCACACATAGTGTACTTGTTTAGTACTTGTTACGTTAATGTGTGTATTGTATATCGTGGGTAAGAAATATTTAGTATATTGGGTCGCAACAAGTCATCAAAGTTTACAAATGGGTCCTGAGGCCAAAAAGGTTGAACCACTGTTCTGCATATTTGAACTTTGTAGAGCAATAGCACAAATGTGAAAATCAAAGAGTCTATCAAGATGTCCTTAACTCAAAAATTTAAGAACATTTCAAGCAGCAGTCAACCCTCGCCCTAAGTTAATTGGTGGAATGATGCTATATTTATGCCTATGTTTAAGAGTAAGGCCCTGCAAAAACTATAACTGTCAGAGGCCTAATTAAACCATCATGTCCCTACCCAGTTACCATGGTTAAAAGTTGTCCTGTATGTGAGTGGTGATTGTGTCCAGGGTTTTAATCTAGTTAGGGGAATATTATAGAGCAGGGGTCGGCAACCTTTCGGAAGCGGTGTGCCGAGTCTTCATTTATTCACTCTAATTTAAGGTTTCGCGTGCCAGTAATACATTTTAATGTTTTTAGAAGGACTCTTTCTATAAGTCTATCATATATAACTAAACTATTGTTGTATGTAAAGTAAATAAGGTTTTTTAAAATGTTTAAGAAGCTTCATTTAAAATTAAAATGCAGAGCCCCCTGGACAGGTGGCCAGGACCCGAGCAGTGAGTGTGCCACTGAAAATCAGCTCACGTGCCGCCTTTGGCACTTGTGCCATAGGTTGCCTACCCCTATAGAGGGATACGTCAACTTTTAAGCTTGTTTTAAGTCTAGAAGAACTGTTCTACTTTCAGCATTTGCATTTTTAATCATGTATGAAACTATGCATGGAATAGCATCTGTTCAGGCTTTGAAATTCTGTTTGTACTCTGAAGAAGATGATTTTATAGCAACAACAACAAAAAAGACAGTGAAGTTTTCTGTAATTTCCTTGTACCCACAAATTAGATATCTAATTCCCTTTCCCGTTAATTTTATGTGTACTTTATGAGTTTTTATATGATAGTAGTAAATGGTGTGCAATATAAATTTGAAATTGACTAATATTAAACATTTTATACTGTTGGTGGTTTCCATGTTTTAATGGCTTCCATATACCACACTTTAGGAAAAAGTAATTTACTTTCCACATGGTTAGTGAGTTACTTGTTTCATTGAAGATTAACATAGTAAAATCTCTCTTTCTCAAATGAACCCTGCCATTAGATTCTGAATCTGATTTTCTACCATTTGAAAATATATATAAATAATGTTTTAGTATCAAAAGAGATGTCTTGCTCTGTGTGCAACCATTTATAGCATAATCCAATATTAGTGCAACCCATTAAAATGAACACAGATTCACAAATAGCATATTCTTTTCTTGAAACATAACAATTGTGATTAAATTAGTCTGAAGTTACTTTCAATCCATTTTAAAAGTACTGTACAGAAAATCTGGATTCAGCTAATAGTGCAATACCTACAGTATAGCAAGATGTGATTGTGAATTAGTTCTGATTAACTACTATTTAGTTTGTAGTCTTTTCGTTTGGACTCACAGGTAATCAAATCTCTTTGGAAAGAATGATAATTGAAAAATGATCAAAGGGTGCTAATAATAATTGTCAGAATATAATAATAAAATAGTTTCACTATATTTTCAGGGTCGCTTTTTGTCATTTTAATGTACTGTTCAGTAAAATCTGAGGTGTATCAGTGCATTGTACTGAAATAAAGAATGAAGGATAACAGCTGACTGGCAGTGCAGTGTGGAAGGCTTACTGCAGCATTAAATCAGTCCCCTATAAATTAGTTACTGTCACAATTCACTTTCAAGTATGCTGGGTTTAAAAAAAAAAAAAAAAGCTGCTTTGAAGGTATAATAGGTTTTACTTTTGTTGGAATATGCTCCTTTATTTTGTCACTCTTGCTTGATTCTGATTATTCTGCTTTTATGGAAACATCAGGAAAGGAATTTTTTATTCTTTTGGGCTTTTTTTTTTTAAATAAGCACCATCGCTGAACATGGCTGTGTGTGTTGACTATATAAATTAACTAACTACCACATTGGTAGCTCTGCGTGATTCTACACATGCTGTGCTAATACATGGTAAGCCCTCTTATTCTCAGAACATCTGATTTCCTCTTTACAGGTCAGTGCACCTTTCATATCCCTAATTAGATTGAGCTGAAAATACCATGTTCTATAAAGACAGTAGTGAAGTGTGGAAAAATGATGATTGTTCATTCAGCTTAGACCAAATAAATCTCACAGCTCGGTGCTCTCATCTGCTTACCGATGGGATGTTAATATGTTGTAGACAGTTTCTGTAAAACATGCTTACGTGAATATCTTGCATTTTCTAGCCAGAATAGTTTCTCCTACATCGATTTAAATATGCCATAGGCAAAGATGAGGGGAAAAGCCTTCTATTAAGAAAAGAAATAATGAATGAATGTCTTAATTTTATTCTCTTCCCTCAAGTCCTAAAACAATACTGTATGAAGAAACCTCTATTTTCCTAGGAGAATGGAGTTATTTGCCTGTTTAAAAACCAGAACCTGTACTGATCTACAGAAGTTAGTAGTTAACCCATTCGCCTTTCTATCGAGACAGAGAAAATAGAAGAAAGTGCACAGATTTGAAATTGCAGAACTACTAACTGTAGTTTGTAACTTAGCATTTAAACTAGCTTTCTGTACCAAATGACTGGAAGATAGCTAATGTGATGCCAATTTTTAAAAAGGGCTCCAGGGATGATCCCAACAATTACAGGCTGGTAAACCTTGCTTCAGTACCAGGCAAACTGGTCAAAACTATAGTAAAGAACAAAATTGTCAGACACATAGATGAACATAATTTGTTGAGGAAAAGTCAACATGATTTTTGTTAAGGGAAATCATGCCTTACCAATCTACTAGAATTCTTTGAGGGGGTCAACAAGCATGTGGACAGGGGGGATCCAGTGGATATAGTGTACTTAGATTTTCAGAAAGCCTTTAACAAGGTACCTCACCAAAGGCTCTTAAGCAAAGTAAGCTGTCCTGGGATAAGAAGGAAGGTCCTCTCATGGACTGATAACTGGTTAAAAGATAGGAAACAAAGGGTAGGACTAAATGGTTAGTTTTCAGAATGGAGAGAGGTAAATAGTGCTGGCCCCCCTAGGGGTCTGTACTGGGACCAATCCTATTCAGCATGTTCACTGTTTACCCCTTTTCCCAAATATTTTATGAAGTGGCAAAATTTGCAGATGATACAAAATTGCTCAAGATAGTTAAGTCCCAGGCAGACTGCGAAGAGCTATAAAGGGATCTCTCAAAACTGGGTAACTGGGCAATAAAATGGCAGATGAAATTCAATGTTGATAAATGCAAAATAATGCACATTGGAAAACATAATCTCAACTATACATATAAAATGATAGGTCTAAATTGGCTATGACCACTCAAAAAAAGAGATCTTGGGGTCATTGTGGATAGTTCTCTGAAAACATCCACTCAATGTGCAGCAGCAGTCAAAAATGAGAACAGAATGTTGGGAATCATTAAGAAAGGGATAAATAAGACAGAAAATATCATATTGCCTCTATATACATCCATGGTATGCCCACATCTTGAATACTGGGTACAGATGTGGTTGCCCCATCTGAAAAAAAAATATTGGAATTGGAAAAGGTTCAGAAAAGGGCAATAAAAATGATTAGGCATATGGAATGGCTTCCTGTGAGGAGAGATTAATAAGACTGGGGCTTTTCAGCCTGGAAAAGAGACGACTAAGGGGGAGATATGATAAAGGTCTATAAAATCATGACTGGCGTGGAGAAAATAAATAAGGAAGTGTTATTTACTCCTAGAACTGGGGTCACCACATGAAATTAATAGGCAGCAGTTTTAAAACAAACAGAAGGAAGTATTTTTTCACACAATGCACAGTCAACCTCTGGAACTCCTTGCCAGAGGATGTTTTAAAGGCCAAGACTATAACAGGGTTCAAAAAAGGGATTAGCCAGGATGGGCAGGGATGGTGTCCCTAGCCTCTGTTTGCCAGAAGCTGGGAATGGGCAACAGGATGGATCACTTGATGATTACCTGTTCTGTTAATTCCCTCTGGGACACCTGGCAGACTAGAAAGGATAGAAAAAGAAGAAAGGATACTGGGCTAGATGGACCTTTGGTCTGATCCAGTATGGCCTTTCTTATGTTTTTTTCCAAATCTGACATTAAGAAGAGTTTGTTTCCTCCTGTATTTTCTTTTGACCAACATTCGCTATTGTTAGTAGCAGGAGAGGGGGAAGTCCCATCTCCATTCAGATCAGTGGGCAATTTAGCATGGGATTTAGTTATTCTGGCTTTTCTGGAAGATTCTCTTTCAAGACTCCTGTATGAAACAGTAATTGGCTGAATTTATTCGTTTTCTCCAGCAGTAGATTCATTTTTGTTTGTCCCCAGTGACAACTGAGACTGATTATCTTCATCCTGGAATATGTTGAGCCAGGGTATGCCCTTGTGCCATCTCCCAAGAGTCAGCCGCGGCGGAGGATGTGAACGCACCAGCTGTTCAGGAGTTGCAGTGCAGTGTCATTAGGAGTATAAACAAACTACAGAGTTAGCACAGACACCAATTTTCTAAAAATCCCAAGCAGTTCTTTGGTTTAATCCAATGGCAATAGCTATTGCTATGAAGTGGCACAGGACAGTATATAAAGTGGATATTGTGTTCTTTGAGTTGCACAGTTTCTTAATATTCGATAAAATTCAATAAAAACTATATGTGGGACTATGAGAGTGTGGGGATTGTCTGTATTTGAAATCTGCATCCGTATGCCCTTGATCAAATCCTTCCCCAAAAGCTGCATTTTGATGTATTCAGCACAGGAAACAGTATAGCTGATATAACCAACTTGCCTCAAGGAACATCCACTGAGAAAAGAAAATAGCTGTCGACATAATGTAAAAAAATCAGTCTAATCCCCTGTTGGTTTAGAATTGTGAGGTTTGGATTGTAGAAGAGTCATTTTTTCTCTTCATGGGGACTCCATAAATGCAATTCCATAGTTAAGCAAGGCATTTGACATGTCCATAGGAGAGCAACACTCTGAAGCCTGAATTACAGGGTAGCTTGGAATGTTGTTGCTCACAGAAATGCAAGAAATCAAACTCCATCTTTTATTACCTATAAGATTTTGTACATTTTAGAATTATAGCTGTGCTGAATAAATTAGAGCTTTAGTGGTTGTGTTCACTTCTATATCAATGTCACTTCTATATCAATTGTATTTGTGAGACCATTTAGCAGCATCTGGTTAAATGTTTTACAGATTAGCATTTCCAGTAAGCAAATCCCACTTCCTTTGGAGTAGTGAACTAGTAGCTAACATTGAGTTATCTTTCTAATTCTGGGAGTTCTGTTGAATCTCTTCAGTGTCGAGATACAGCCTATACATCTGTGCACCCACCAAAAATGAACATGATGAGTTTGCAAGTTGGGTGATTTTTGTTATATCTGAAACTTCAGTATTGTAGAGTAATTAACCAGCAGTTAATTTGTTGTGAAATGTTGTGCAGCCCATTTTATTGTGATAAACAAGTTCATACTACACCTGCATATTTGAGGCTTGAAGAGGAAACTGTAGTTAATATCTCTGAGAAGTAAGAAAATACAGAGTTTTCTTAGTAAATGATACCCAGCAATAGTATTCAAGGCAAATTGAAATTCATACAATCTTGCAAGCACTTTTGTTTTCCATTTTATGTGGAGAAATAGTTTCATTTTTAATCTGCATGTCCCCACCACGACAGATAAATACATGCCTTAATAGCACTGTGAAAAAGTGGGGGAGGGGAGTAGCTAAATAATGTGTTGTTTAGTGGTGTAGAGTCATTACAACTTGCTTACAACCAGAAGGTGAACAAAGTGTTATCAGCAATATCACTAGAGCTGCCCAAAAAAGTGGGAAGTGGTTTGCAAGAAAATTATTTTGTAAATCCAAGTTTTTTTTTCAAAATTTTGAGATTTTTTTTTTCCACCAGCTCTATATATCACAGCATCAGTGGGCTTGAAACCTGCGGTGGTATATCCTAGCAATTATTTGTTTTAACTAGATCCCTAATAAATATGGTTGTGCTGCAGCAGGATGCGATCTGAACTTTTTTTCTCATGGCAGTCAGTTTTACACAAACCAAGACTAAAATTGCATCTGAAAAAAAATGAGGGAAGCTATTTCCTATATTGACACTACACGTTTTTTCTGTGTCCCTGTATTTACTTATGTTGATACATCCTATTGCATAGTCATTTTTTTGGTCCTAGTGTCAGTACTGTCTAGGGAAGAAAAGGATGACTTTTAAAATAAACTTTCCAAAGACATTCCACATAAAATCAAAAGAGCTGGTTGGCACAGTATAATTCTGCCTAACGCTCAATATGTGTGAGCTGAAGCATTTATATTTGTACTGCAGGTATGTGGACAAGGTATTTTTTCCTTCCTGTTGACCTACTTTTTAAAAACACACAAACTCTGTTAGTATCAATCTTTGGTTATGCTTTCTCTGGCAATGGATCTATATAATCTTGATTTAGCCTTCATAGGTGGTGAGATGAGCATTTTTTTTTAAATTTAGGTGAATGTTATTTATATAGTAGAATAATTGCACAGGTGATTATTCTTTCAGACCTTGTCTCTAATAGCATTATGATGGACATAACACTTTCACGCTGGAGCACTATGTTTCAGTAATTTCTCCAGTGTACACGTGCTTTCAAAGCATGTTTCTCTTTCATTTAGTCTTCTGCCTCAAAGCCGTTCAGCCAGAATATCAACTGTGATAAATGCAGTGAAAATTCCACTTGCCAAGGTAGTAAATAGTATTAAAAGGTGAGGAGGGTTAATGCGCTGGGGAATAATGTGACTTCTGTCGGTTTACATGAACCTGTAGTGTAACATTCATCCCTCTTCTTTCTTACCTGCTGTCCCCACTACAGTACTCCCAGAGTGTTTGAGTATGCAATCTTTTTATAAACTTAAGGGAGATTGTCACATCAAATATCATACTTGCTGTTTGAAATCTTTTTTTAACCTACTGTTACAGTCATCTTGGGTGTTTGTAACTGAAAGAGAAATATCCTTTCATATTGTTTACTTTGTGCATTTGACAGCATGTTGCTACACTCTTCCTCCCATACAGTCAGTTTTCCTCTCTTTTGAATAGATCTTCCACACACTACCAGGGAAGATAGAAATATTTTTTAAAAGTGTGTGATTGGAATAAACCACAAAAACTGGCAGGAGAACACACAGATGTAGAATCCGAAATTGCTTTTAACTTGTTTTTCTAAATTGACTAGCTATCAGGTTGACAATATTCCCCTTTAAGTTTTGTTTTTCTCTTAGAAGGGACATTGGGGAGAGAGGACTAGAAACGTAAGGAGATAAATGGCTCTTTTCTGTGGAATAATCTCAGTCACAGAAAAAAATAATTTAGCTAAAACTTTGCTTGGCCGCTTAAAAAATGTTTTAAAATATGGCCTCCACATTATATAAACTAGGAAGTCTGGCTGGATTTTCCTGTGAGTCTGACTCCAATAAGTAGAGTGATGCTTGGAGCTGAGAAAACATCTGGATTGGTCACCAAATAGTCCATGAAGGTAGAAATCTTTGTCTCCAGAATTGCATCTTGCAGCAGTTATACAAGCAGGGCCGGGAGGGCGGCCGGAGCCCTGGGGGGAGGGCGGTGAACCCCGGCCGGGGCTCTGCTCTCCCCGGCGGCCAGAGCCCTGGGGGGAGGGCGGCGAGCCCCAGCCGGGGCTCCGCTCTCCCCGGCGGCCGGGAGGAGGGCGCCGGGGGGGAAGGGGGAGGGTGGCCGGAGCCCTGGGAGGAGGGCGGAGTGCCCGGCTGTGGCCCCGCTCTCCCCGGCGGCCGGAGCCGGAGCACCGCACCGAGCTGCCCCCCTCCAGGTGCCGCCCCAAGCACAAGCTTGGTGGGCTGGTGCCTGGAGCCGGCCCAGTATACAAGGGGAAAAAAGGCAATAGGTTGACATTTAGATTTTGATGTGTTTTTATATATGGAGAATGTGAGGATTCTGAGGATTTAAATAACTTCTTTCATACCTTATTTAGAATGTTCTTTGTAAAGAAATGTTTAACACAGAAACAAAACTGTTTTTACACATGGGCAAGGGAACTAAAAATAACTGGAAAGCTTAAGTACCAGCTCTTGAGGTACTTCAGTAATTATTCTGTTTTTTCTTTTCATTTGGCTTTTCTATTGTTCTGCTTGCTTTTTTCCTCGCTTTTTACCTCATAGCCTCATTAGCATTTAATACAACTTGGTGTTTTGGCCAACTGGTGAGTGCCAATATGAATTTTTTTACTTGGTAGTAACAGTGAGAAATGTAAAGAAAATTGTTGGTTTAGACAAGATAACTGAGTGCAGTGCAACCAATTTTTGAAGAGGAGTTTAAGGATTGATGGTTACTTCAACTACTAAACAGGATATTTTATATATTTCCTAGGTGCCGGTCACTGTAAAACTTGAGTAAAGAGTTAGATGCATCTTAAGAAGTTCAAGTAAGGACAATTTTTTTCTATTTTTCCTCCAGCAGAGGCGCCTTCTGAGAGTTAAGGTTCAGTCAGGAAGTCTAGGAGTTGAAAATGCTGGGACAGCTTTCTCCTCTTTATTTATTTATTTTTTGAGGAGGAGGGTCTTTACAGAGACATTTGTTGAGCTCTGAAAACCATGCTGTGCTCATCCTGATTGCCAGAGGCGTTTCACAGGGGAAAGCTCTTTACTGAAAACAATCTGGGGGAGATCCTCTTCTGTTTCTCTAAAAAGCTCAGCAAAGAACTTGCAGCCCTGAGGGAGGCAGGGCTAAGGTGGCTTTTAGCCACCTTTGCACCCTCCTGATCATTAGTGCGTATCTTAAACAGCCATAAGCCCTGCGGGGAACCCCTGATGTCTCCTATGTTGGGGCTTGGAAGGGAGTCCCTGGCAGGCAGCCTTTGCCTGTATTTGTCAGTTCCTGTACTGGGGGAATCCTCCTTGACTAGATAGGGAGCTTTTAGATCTCCTGTGTGTACTGCCCTGGCCCTTTTACTCTCTCTTAAAGGAGCCAGAGTCCTGTCTGAGAGTAGGCTCTATGTTTCTTCAGTTTTGACTGTCCCCACTGGTAGATATGTCCTCAGTGGGATGGGGATGGAGAGGTGGCATCTGAGGTAGCTAAGTCTGTCCTCTTAAGGAATTGCAAATTAGGTCCACTGAGGTCCACTTTACATGTAAGGCATTCAGTTAATGATGGATAGCTGTATAATAATGGCTGGCTCTTGTATAGCACTTTTCATCCATAGATCTCTTCACAAAGGAAATCAGTATCATTATCCCCATTTACTGATGGGAAACTGAGGCACGGGGACTGTAGTGACTTGTCCAAGGTCACCCAACATACCAGTGGCAGAGTAGGGGATGGAACTCATGTCTCCTGAGTCCCAGTCCAGCACTCTATGCATTAGGTCACACTGCCCCTCTAAGGCATAAAATCCTAAAATAGAATAAAGTTGGTTTTAAAAAAAACCAACAATTTGTTGTGAGATATTTTTTAGTTGTTTTTGCAAAAACAATTATAATTTTTTTTTTTGAACCATTTTGCAAATTTAGATTTTTTTTGACCATCTCTAATCAGGACCTTCAGGTGGATCTGGTATTGAGTTAGGAGCCATTTTGGAGATTACAACATTAGTGTTATGTGTTATAAGTCAGTTAGGGTGGCTCATAATAGAAGTGAGTTATAGCCAAAATGCTGTAGTTTTATTTATATATATATATATATATATATATATGCCTTTAAACCGTTGTGAGCCCTCTGATGGCTCTCACCGTCTTTTGTGTTTCAGAAGCTGCCAGAACTCTGCCAGAGCAGTGCTTCCTATATGTGGCTAAGCCTTGAATGTTAAGTAAAGAGTTATCTGAACCCCACCTTTCTTGTGTTGTGGTTCCTTCCTATAACTTGTATTGTGTAAAGAGTAAAAGACAGAACATATGTATGTATTAAATTTGTTCTTTGGTAGCTTCTTTAAAGCAAAACTTGCACACTAACTGTGTAAAAGAAACAGCTTATATGTTTAATTCTAATAAACACATTCAAGAAATACCATCTGATTATTTAGGGAGGTATCCCTCAGTTATGTACATTCATACATACACAGTAAAACCTCTTTAGTGACCACCTCTGAAGAGAGACCACCTGTCACAAGCAACTGCTTGCAGAGGCCACAGAGCACCTCTGCTCTCTGGTGTGCAAACCTTTGAAGAGAGACCACTTCTTACAAGCACCACTTTTGTTAACTTCCGTGAGTGGTCGCTCTTGGTACTGTAATTTTGAAGGTATTAGAAAACATTCAAATGTATACATTTATATTGAATTGCATAGGAGAGGCTGGCACATTATCACCCTAAACAGTGCCGGCTCCAGGGTTTTTGCCACCCCAAGCAGCCAAAACCAAAAAAAAAAAAAAAAAAAAAAAAAAAAGCTGCGGCCGCGATCGCAATCTGCGGCGGCAATTCGGCGGGAGGTCCTTCACTCCGAGCCGGAGTGAGGGACCGTCTGCCGAATTGCTGCCGAATACCTGGACCTGCCGCCCCTCTCCGGAGTGGCCGCCCCAAGCACCTGCTTAAGAAGCTGGTGCCTGGAGCCGGCCCTGACCCTAAATAACATAATTCTTACTAGATTTAATCCAGCACAGTTTTTATTGTACCTCTTCACTGCAGATTAATGTACTGTGTATACTTTCGATATAATAAATCGAAATAATTAAATCCCTACAGAGGTTCTAGTTCAGATCCCTGCATTACATAGCATTTATTCATGTACTTAACTCTGTCTTGCTTTTATTTTTTTAAAGAAAAAAGGCATTGAGAAGCAAATTATGGATCAATGGCAGTAATAATTATCACGGTACAATATAGACCATAGGAAGGATAGCATAGTTGTGGTGAACTAGTATCTGCTTTTTATCAGTAGATAACTATATTTTATCCTGAAAAATCTTGGCCATTTTAGTGCTGTTTAAATAAAAATTACATGACATTTGACATAATTAAAATGCTGTCCTATTTATGGTAAAACACTTAAACGCCTGTATATAAAACGGATGTCATCTTGTTTAACAGTCGATTCTGTAATGAAGATGCATAATGCTTCGAAAGTAGTGATTCAGCGTCCATCTTGATGAGGGTCCATATGTATTTGAGTTTGTGGTGATGGGAGAACTCATTTTCCAAAAAGCATATGGTCATATTGATGAGTACTCCCTCTATTCCTGTGTTCCTGCTGCCAGGGATTCCCTAATAGCTTATTTGGAATCCAGGATGCAAGATTAATTAAGGTTATGCAGAACATCTTGAGAATAAGTGTAGCATGCAGATGTTATCAGTAAAACCCCAGTTTGAAGCACACTCAAAGTCACTGTAATTATTATCTCTGCAAGAGGCTGGGTATCAGAAGGGGATGTCAAATCCTCTACTTAGCAGTGTTTAAAAAGCAGACAAATACAATACAGCAGATCAGATACAGAGAATTGAGAACTAGACTGAGAGAATGAAAATCTTATGGGGAGCAACAGATGTGATGCGTTACTGATACATTTTTATTCACTAGGATAAACACACACGTGTTTACTCAATAATGCGTTCTTTCTCAGGCAGGTCCACAGATTCTAGCAATGTCTCTTCAGTTGACCCTGCAGCTTTTGGAGAGAGAGTGAAATTTATTGGGGTTTCCAGATGTAGATTCCCCCCTCTCCCTCCCTCTTTCGGGATTAGTCCAGGCAAGCAGGGTTGTCTGGCTGCTGTGATGGATATGGACATACTCTGTGATAATTTATGAATACTGTATGTTGGCCTGGTTATTGGCATGTTTTCTGTATGGCTGTTGGTTTAACTCAACAGGAGACTGTCTGGAAAAATAGGAAGGAAGGAAAAGAATGGCTCAACATAGCTACCTCAGCAAACAGTTAAGAGTTGTTAAGGGACAATGCCAGAACTGGTAGCTTTCATGATTTTACCTCCATCTCCAGTCAACCTACAAAATGTGTTTTGACCAGAAGGGTCAAAGCCTGGGAACAAATGCACTTCCTGCAGTATTAAAAGGGACGCTCTCTAAAGAGAGGCAGTTCAGTGGTTGTTCTGGAAAACCAGACTGACACAGGACTTCTCTGGGTATGGATGAGGAAGTTAGGCCTGCACTGGTTACCATCAGGAGATGGTAAGAGAGACGTGTGTAGACTTTTTAAAAATTCCTCTTTTTTCCCCCTTTAATTCTTTGCACCTACTGCTAAATAAACAACACTTTGTTTTAAGAAGGCTGTTTGGTCAGAAGCCTCTAGTCACAGGCTCAGTCTAAGAGTGGGATACTTGTGAAATTCTACCCCATGATGCCTAATACCTGAGGAGGTGAGCTCAGAGACCTCAAAGGGACAGAGGTGCAGCTAGGCCCTTGTAATGATGACCACTCCCTCCATAGAAGACCTTGGAAGAAAGTCAGACTTTCTCTCCCAGGCCCTTGATTCCAGGCTAAATGCCTTTTTATTGAACACTTGTTTCTGAGACTACCATGTATTTCACCACATGCTTGGGAGCCATCTGGAGAGCAGTGGATGTGATTTATTCCCTCCTGGTTTCCAGTTTTTGTGCCTTCAGTCTTATGGCTTCAGCCAGGAATTATGGCCTGATTCCAGTCTTTTTCACCAAATACTCTTGGGAAGCACTCCTTGTCTCCCTAGGCAAAAGGACAAGGACCAGTGAAAAATTTCACAAGCCCTCAGCTAGTAAAACAAAATTCAGATAATGGGGGGCATGGAGGTCCAAACAGTTCCACCTAGGAGTCCTCTAAGACCAAAGGAAGATCCCTGTAAAACAGGGGTGGGCAAACTTTTTGGCCTGAGGGCCACATTGGGGTTCCAAAACAATATGGAGGGCCAGGTAGGGAAAGCTGTGCTTCCCCAAACAGCCTGGCCTCCTCCCCCTCCCCCTTCCTGCCCCCTGATTGCCCCCCTCAGAATCCCCAACCCCCCCTGCTTCTTGTCCCCTGACCGTCCCCTCCCGGGACCCCATCCCCACCCTCCCGCTCCCTTACCATGCTGCTCAGAGCAGCAGGACTGGCAGCCGCACTGCCCAGCTGGAGCCAGTCACACCGCCACACTGCCCAGCAGGAGTTCGCAGCCCCGCTGCCCAGAGCTCCGGCAGCATGGCGAGCTGAGGCAGTGGGGGAGAGGCCAGGGGCTAGCCTCCCCAATCGGGAGCTCAAGGGCCAGGCAGGACAGTCCTGCAGGCCGTAGTTTGCCCACCTCTGCTGTAGAAGTCCCCAGCACAGCACCCTACGATTATGTTACTCGCTAAAATTGATGTAATTGAATGTATGGTGGGTTTTTTTGTTTTTCTGTTACCAGCCCAGATGAATTCTACAGAGAGGACATCTGAAATGAAAAGACTGGTAGCAGATCATAAGCATTATATTTATCGTTATAGTACTAGTGCTATGCTGCAAAGAGACAGTTCAGTATTCTGGCATTTTCCTTTGCATTGTAAAATCACCTTTGAGGGGCTCACTGCAATGAACACACGTTCTATAAACAGACATAAATAATATATGGGAGGGAGAGATAGCTCAGTGGTTTGAGCATTGGCCTGCTAAACCCAGGGTTGTGAGTTCAATCCTTGAGGGGGCCACTTGGGGTTCTGGGGCAAAATCAGTACTTGGTCCTGCTAGTGAAGGCAGGGGGCTGGACTCAATGACCTTTCAAGGTCCCTTCCAGTTCTAGGAGATGGGATATCTCCATTAATTATTATTATTATTATTGATTTCAGAGTAGCAGCCGTGTTAGTCTGTATCCGCAAAAAGAACAGGAGTACTTGTGGCACCTTAGAGACTAACAAATTTATTAGAGCATAAGCTTTCGTGGACTACAGCCCACTGTAGTCTTA
>NC_048308.1:47211658-47227988 GCF_013100865.1 Trachemys scripta elegans
CACGAAAGCTTATGCCCAAATAAATCTGTTAGTCTTTAAGGTGCCACCAGACTCTTTGTTGTTTTTGTAGACACCTTGAAGCATTTAACTTGCTTGTTTTCCCCACACCCTGCTATTAAACCAAACCAGCATTTTCATACAGTAAACATCCTGATAACCAAGTCAACACATAATATTCCTAAATTATCAGAGACAACTCTAAATCCATCACATAGGATAAATAATGTTCTGAGTTGCTGAGATTCTATTGGAAAGGCACAGCACACTGTAATGTGAGACTTCTTTCATACAAGGTACAGGAGAATCTGGCTCCCAATGGAGCTATATTTTATTTTGGGTTTGGAACTGCAGCATCTGTTGCTTCAGAGTTTCGTATCTCAGTATGTTGTGTCCCAATAGCATTATCTTTTTTTCCTCTTGGTAGGTTACAGTTTTGATCTATGACATCACTTCTCCTACAAAGCTGGCTTTGAAAGATGGTAGAAGAAAACCTAGAGAAAAGGACTAAAAAGTACTTTAAAGAAAATATCCCCTAAGCAGTCCATCTACATAATTTTGCACTGATGCTAGTGTTGAACAATCACAGTATTCTTGTTGGACAAATGCATTTTGAATGCTAAAATTTTGAATGTGGGAAAAAGAAAAATATGCAAACTTGGCAACCAATAAACCACAGAATATGGTTACTTTTGCCTGTCATCAGCATGGTAATTTAAACTATGACAAAATATTTGTGCTTAGTTAAACATTATGCTTAGTCATTATTGGTTATAACCTCTCATTTTTTTCTTTTTTTCATAGGATCTGTGTTTATGCTGAAAGTTCAAGTAAATGACATCATCAGTCATCAGTACCTACCCCAAGCAATTGTAGAAGTGTTTGTTAACTACACAAAGACGAATTCCACACTCACTGGAAACAATGGAGTAGTATTAATAAAAGTTCCCTACAAGTTAGGTCTAAGTTTAACTATTGCATCTTACAAAGAGGGCTACATGTTAACACCATTGCCTTGGAAGACTGGGAGAATGCCAAGTAAGTAAACCCTTTAAAATCCTATTATTACACTGTGTGCAATTGAAGCTTATTTCTTCCTTGGGTAATCCATCTAATTGTAATGAACTGTACATGACTGAATGAAGTCAAAGTAGGTCATGATTGAATGCCAGTTATTAAAGGTAAATAACCCTTTAGACTTGACAAAATTATAACATGGATTTTTAAAACTGAAATAATATTTTTAACTGTTGTTGAAAATATCTGTCCACTCTGAGAGATTATACTGCAGTGGGGGCATGATTTGAAGAAAGTGAATGCATGTGCATATGCATATATGTATGTATGTCATATAATATATATACACACTGGTGTGTATTTCTCATGTTCACAGCAGAGTGAGTGAAAGGCCAGCTAGGAATATCGAAAGTGTTAGGATTATGGGGTACCAAGAGGCTGAAATGTGATGGTGGCTCAGAGCTACTTCTCTGAATTTTTCCATCTGTCAATTTAGTTATGTTTTCAGCAGTGTTTCATCATGAATGGCCTGCTTTTAACTATCACATTTTGTTTTTAATAATTCTATTAGGGTGTGTTTTAAAGTGTCTAGTTTTTTTTTTTTTTTTTTTTTTTTTTAAGAGGATGGGCTGTCCAGGAACTCAAGCTATCTGTTAATCCACAGAACATGTGCACCATGAACACTGGTAGTCCACACTGCCTAGCCAGTATGATTCATCCCTGGACTAGCGGGACCGCTTAGTCCTTCGGTCTTCCCATTCCTTTTTTCTTTTCCCCATTTGTTTACCTGCCTTCGGAACCGTATGTTTGATCACAACTTTCTTTGAAACTTCTATACATGTAATCAGATATTCTTAATGTCTGTCTTTCCACAGTATACTCATCTGTAACACTTTCACTGTTCCCACAAAGCCAAGCTAATATATGGTTGTTTGAAGATACAGTTTTAATTACTGGAAAACTGTCTGGTAAGTACAGCACTACACGTGATAGGATGTAAACGCTTTTTGTATGTAAAACTATGTGCCTTAACTAATGAATACAACTGTTTTTTGCCAACAAATTCTGTGGGGAGGAGTCAGTGACCTCCCAAATGTTGTTGTTTTCTGTGCACTTAAGGGCTTATTCATGAATGTTTTTCCACCTTGTGCATAAATAGCCAACTCTTAGTTAGCAAAGCAATGGCTTCTGGCACCAGTTTCCACTAAAAATAAATAGATATATTACTTATGGCCAAATTCCAAGCTGGTGTAAATTGACACAGCTCCACTGAATTGGGGCTGTTATTTACATCAGCTGAAGAGCTGGCCCTCAGATTCTGTATTTATTGTAGCAAGCAAAGCTCCTTCCAAATCTTCCAGTCTTCCATGGATGTGAGTGTTGTTTACAGCCATGTAGGCATTAGGTTATTATCACTATATTTATTATGTATTTCTGACCTCATCTCAAATCATAAGAGAGTCTGAATAGAAAGCTGCTGATTTTGCACTCTGTACATGTAGGGGTAGGAGGTGGAGGGGAAGAGATTAATGGATTGAAGACACATCCTTTGGAGAATCAGCGCTATTAAAAACACCAGAAATCTCAGAGGAGCTCATTGCACTGGCGTGCATGGGCATTATTCCACTGCATTGAAAGGCTCTGGTAGTCTTCGATATGGTTTCCCAAGATAGTTATTTGAAATGTATCTGCCTCAGGAAAGATTGAAGCTGGAGAACATTTGCTGTAGGGGAGAGTGTTTAGAGAAGCCAAGGATTAGGGATGGGAGTAAGAAGAAATTATTCTGTTTTCAGATGTTGTTGTATATATGCTAGCGGCAAGTACTGGCCTAAATCTAGACATTTGCAAACACTGGAGAGTAGGGGTTTGAAACAGTGTTTTGTACAAAGGATTTCTGGACAGTTTGGCTATAGAAAGTGTTAATTCAGATTGAAACATTGCTAATTTAAAATGTTACTCTTTTTTTTTTTCAGATGCCAAATCTCAACCAAGTGTTCAGTTTCCCAAAACTTTAATAAAACTTCCTATAAGCCACCATATTACAAACGTGACCGCCTATTTGACAGTGCCACAGCAGTTTTTGAAAGTGGACAATTTTCTTTATACAACAGGAATTCTTCTAAATAAATCAGGTATATTAAATTTGTTAGAATCTGCACTTTTAAAACATAATACAAGTAAGTATGTGCTTATGTAAATATACATTCTGTAGTCATGAGGGCCCTACGCTGCTCCCATTTCACTCAATAGAAAAACTCCTTTTGACTTTCACAAGAGCTGGATTGAACCCATACATGTTATATTGTAGATGAGTAATTCACATCACTTTAGATCTCATTCACATCTACTAGCAAGAACATAATAAACACCTCTTTTCCACAAGCATAAATAGTCATACAGAGGACCATGTGCTGATTTCCCTCTCTAGGAGTTCCACACATGCTATCTAAGCCCTAAGTGCAACCGAAGAAGGGTCTGATCCTGCAATGTGCAGAACACTTTCAGCTCCCATTGATTTTATTGGGAGTTGAAGGTGTTAACAACTTTCCAGAATGTATTCAGAATTCTATGGTGAGAGCCTCAAATAGTGTAAATTGGGTTAGGTCTATTGAAGTCAATGGAGCTTCACTAATTTATACCAGCGGAGGATCTACCTATATTTTTCACTTTAATGCTATTACCTACTTGGCGTTGGCGTTTTGCCCCACCCAACATAAGGAAAACACATAAACTATCATTTGACCTGCAGACAGTTAATCCATGCAGCATTATTGATTTACTTGCAGTTAATCCATGTAAACCTGGTGATACCAAACAGGCACTTTAAATATATGGAGAGCAATTGCAGAATTCAAGTATGTTCTCCACACACATCTGTTTCAATGAGTAAAAATACATTTTGAGACAGTTCTAAGTTGTTTCATGGGTTGGTAGTAGTAGTATTAATACTTAAAAACAACGAGGAGTCCGGTGACACCTTAAAGACAGATTTATTTGAGCATAAGCTTTCGTGGGTAAAAACCCCACTTCTTCAGATGCATGGAGTGAAAATTACAGATGCAGGCATTATATACTGACACATGAAGAGAAGGGAGTTACCTAACAAGAGGAAAACCGGTGTTGACAGGGTTCTACTGTACTATAAATACTTAGTACATCTGTAGTGCTACATCATTTTAATGCACTCTGAAATAAGCCACTGACTGCATTACTAATATTTATTCATGCTTACTTTCTAATCCACATAGTTATGTTGGTATCCAGGAGATCACAATGCTGGACCCTTTATTCCATCCTACTTAAATGTTTTTTCCTTTTCTTCCCAATGCCCACTATACAGCAAGGCTCTTAAAAATTCACGGCAGTTTTATGGTTTCATTAATGTGAATTGGATGATGTCCTTGACGTGGCTTCTAGCCAAATTATCTGAATTTCATATTCCAGTTTGTTTAATCTATACTTAATCAAAATTCTCACAAATACCAGTATCCTGTTTGTGTGTGGACATTTGAAGATTTTTAAAAAATTGTTTATAATACAACTTTTGAACTTGAAGCATCAGAGATAAGTAGTGTTCTTCCCTTAAATTCTGTCTGATGTCTTTTTAAATTATTCATAGAGCCTATTCCTTCAGGACTGTATTTTATAGCAGGTAGAGGCTGATATCTGATACATTGACAGATGTCTCGCAACTAGTTTCTAACAGTGTGCAAAGCTCTAATATCATTCTGCTACTTAATAATTCTGTTTGTCTTTCTTGAGCAACCTGTCACACTGTGGATTCTGAAGTATTTGTATCACATAGTATCTGTGTTATTGAAAATTAGTGCAAGAAGAACAAAGGGAGACAAACTTACAGCCCACACAATAAAGCAGTGTAACCACAGTGGTTCCTTTGAATATTTTGACAAGCCATAAGTACTATATCTCATGATTAACTCTACAGAAACTTCTAAATTAGCAAATAAATCCTTTCAGTAAATTTTATTAACAGAGCTGCTTGAATACTGGAAAAGACATGTAAATATATCATGAATACTGGAACTTCAGTTTGGTTAATCTGTATCAGAACCCCCCTTAATATGTGTGGATTCACAAATCATTTGACTTGGTTGGTCTGCAATATTCAGCGTAGAATAGCTAGTCTGATATCTGAGATTTAAAGTACCTGGTACCAGGTATAGCCCCCCAAAAGCCAAATTTGCTTAATATTGTATTCTGTGAGTACTGTCGAATCAGCTCTGTTTAAAAGATATATTTCTCTTTTACAGCTTTAAATAGGAATTGCTGTTTACCAATTATTAAAAAGTATTAATTGAAGAGGTGAAATGCTTGAGACTTGAGTTTTCTCAAGTTATATTGACACCTAGTGGTACAGACCATACATTCTCATGATGGCTTGCCTTCAATTACAAATGAAAACCCATTTTAAAAAAATAGTAAATATGTTCTAGTGTGTGTATTGTTTACGGACAAATTATTCCTTATGTTGATTAGGTTTTAAAAGCATTGAATTGACCCCTCTTGCTGCAATATGTGTAAACCTCCTTTCAGCTGGGAAAGAATTGAAAGTGACTGGTCCAATTCATATTACGCTGCCTCTTCTACCGACAAGTAGGGTAAAATCAGGAGATGCTATACCTGCGTGGACATTTGATATGAAAACTGGTATGTCTGCTATATACTTTGGAATCCCACTTTAATGCTGAATATCATACACTACAATATGTAGTATTAGTGTGATGTAGAGTAGTTTGAGTGCATGTATCGAATAATATATAGCACTAAAACCTGTTGGTTTTATTTTGCCTTTTTAAAGTAGGGACATAGATACTTAAGCAGGATTTTCCTGGTTGTAAATGTTTTAACCTGCGTTTTTGTTTTTTCAAAAGGGCATCCCTGCTTTGATGAAGTCAGCCATGAACCATATGTATGTAAATGAGTTATATCAAAGAGTAGTTTTAAGGATCGATCACATATTGATCTTTATTTTCACAATTCCATAAGTATTTGGGACAAGATACATTTTTAAAACTGATGTAAATTTAAGCATGATGATAGTGTCTTGGCTGATGGTTTCACAGACATTCAAAATTAAGAATTATTTGAATATATTGTGCTCCAGAGTCATACCCTTAACGTTCACTTGAAATGAAATGTTAACACTGGGACTGACATAGCTTTAGTCTGTTTTACTTTTATGATTATTGCAAGCAGTTGAGAAAGTAAAATAGTTATATAGGAGAAATACTAGAATTAAATTAGAACTTTTATTTTGCTGTAATCTGACATACAAATATCTCCATGTCAAATATTTACAGTAACAACTAAATTGAAATAGACCAGTGATCGTGTTGACCCGCTCAGATGCACCAAAGGCAGGCAGAAACCTCCATAATGCAGCTCATCTTGCAATACTATACTGACAGGGGGTCCTGACTTTCACTGGCAATTAGCTTATGCCTGAAATATAAGCCTATGTAATTGTATCCCAGCTACTATAGATATTATTCTAATTCATATAGAGCTAATCCTTTTTTTGACTCTTACTGAAGTATTTGCATGAATAATATTTAAAGTACTCTTGTGTTCAATATGTAGTTAAACTGATTATTCAGACTTGTTATAAGATAACTGAAAATTACATCACTGTGTTTAAAAGGTACTAAAAGGCAATTAAATTATAAATAAATACCCCTACATTTTTCTTAGTGCATGCTGTTTCCTATGGAGTAGAAAGTAAAAAATTAAAGAATGCTAACTCTCTAATTTTAGAGGTGATTACAAATCTTTATATTACTTTGCATAGATATTTTTAATTCTAACTCCAGGTAGGACTTTTACAAAGATTAATTCTCATGAGAATCTAGGTTGTACTTCTCATAAAATTACCTCTCAAACTGGGGTGGCCAACCTGAGCCTGAGATGGAGCCAGAATTTACCAATGTACATTGCCAAAGAGCCACAGTAATATGTCAGCAGACAGACAGACACACACACACACACACACTAGTGAGTTTAGACTCCTGGCAGGCCAGGCAGCAATTCACAGTCTACAGCCCAGACCCTTTTGGGCCAAGGCACAGTAACAAGCAGTCTTTAGTCTGCGCCTCCTAGCAGTTCACAGCCTCCTGGCTGGTGCAAGCCCCAAATGCGACACAGGCATTCCACCTAGAGTGAGTAGGCCACCACCTCAGGGGTGAGGTTAGTGGCAGAGGGACCCAGGCCCCCCTACTCTACCAGCTCCCAGTCCAGGGCCCTAACAATGGCAGGTGGTCCCACCATTGGGTCAGCAGGGAAATCACTGAAACACGCTGACTCATCTCCCAGCAACACAACTGGACTAATGTCTGGTTTCCCTGGGCTACTTCCTACTACAGTCTGTTGGCAGGGCTCCGTTGCCAGAGAGTCCTCAGTCTCCTCTGGGTAAACAGCGGCTGGCAGTCCCCATAGCTCCTCTCCACAGTCAGTGTCCTCCAGCTCGGTCCCTGGTCTGGAGTTCTGCTGCGAGGCAGAGACATCTGCCTCCTTCCCTGGTTCCAGCCCAACTGAGCTGGAGGGCTGCCCTCTTATACTTCCTGTCCCATCCCTCTGATTCTGTCATGGGGGGCAGGGCTGGGCTGGCTCCTCCCACCAGGGGGCAGTTCCTCCCTGTCAGGCTCAGAGGAAGTCCACTCTGCCTCACTACATTCTTGTACAGTTTTTTCCACTTGAGAATTTCACAGATGTTTACACGACAAAAGTATCCACCGTTACTAAGTACACTTCTTTGCTATCTCTTCACAGTATGCAAGTGCAGTACCCTACCTTGCAGAAGCTTGACAAGCCCCAAAACCTGTCGTTTGCACTGCAAGTCAGATGGTGTGGGATCTGTGGCCAAACAATAAGTCTTCCTTGAGCTAATTTAGCTGTTTCAGCCTTAGACAATTTAAACAGAAAAAAAAATGTTCTATACAGGTATTGTTGATCCTGTTGCAGTCTTAATGGATTACCATGGCTTGTCCGTTGTATGCTAATAACTAATGCTGGACGTTCTATTCATTGTGCTTAAATTACCCATCTTTAATAAACTTAAGCCTTGCACTAAATTAGCAGAAGATAGGAATTAAAATTATTTAGGTGTAAGTCTGTGTGTGAACTCTTTTTTTATTATTATTAATAATAATTATTTTGGAATAAATTTGCTAAAGTCATTTAACAAACCACTAAATTGACTTTAGTCACTCTTATTCTAAAATAACTGTCCACTCATAGAAATTGCACTAAAATATCTAATCAGGTGTAGGAAAAGATTTAGTTAAGTTGTACGTGTTTGTGTGTCGACCAGGGTTTAGTGTATAAGATGAAAGTCCCAGAAGAGCTTGATTTTAAACGGTTCCTTTTTGATTTTCCATACTTTTCAGATGACTTGCTTTATGTTATGCCTTTTTCAGTGGTAGAACCACATATAAAAACCATGTCCCGTGATATGTTTAATGGCTGCCTTCTTTTTCAGGTGCTTGGGTAAGTCGTGGGCTGGGAATGGTCAAGAATGCAAATGACCATTTAGTATGGACGTATGTTGCTCCACACTTGGGATACTGGATAGCAGCTCCAGTGCCTGAAACCAGAGGTATTGCATATTATTGGAACACAAAAATCATTGCATTATCCAAATAATATCTTAATAGCTGTTTGTCAGTATAATTTTCATGTTGAAAAATAGAGGGAAAATTGGGATGCAGGTGGCTTCAATCTGATGATAATCATGGTTAATAAGATAGAATTCTTAGGGTGCCTCTGCTTCTGTATACAACATATACATGCATACTTGTGTCCTTTAACCGCTAGTGATACAGCTGCCTTGGGGATTGCAGGGAACAGAACCCAGCAGAGCCGTCCTTAGGATTTATGGGGCCCTACGCAGTATTATTAAACTGGTGCCACTATGCCCGACGGCAGCCCAGGCTTGCCTCATGGCAGCGGCAGCAAAGGATACCGAGGCGCCCAGCCCGCTTCACAGCGGCGGAGAGTCACAGTTCCCTGCAGAGACCACTGTACCCTCTCCCTCACGCAGAATACGCAGCACTGGCGTATTCGACTCTGTGAATATGGCTCCTGTCTAAGGACACTGCAGTGCGCTCTGGGTGTGTGGGAGCCAACCCGCTCTTACCTGCTATCATGGGCAGTGGGTGAAGCTGCCAGCCCACCTCTTCTGCCTGTGGCCCCACCCCCCTCTGCCCAGGCCCTGTCCTCTCACCACTGTCTCTCTCCTCTCTTCCCTCCCGCTCCCTGCTCACCCCCTTCCAGCCAAATCCCTGAGCCCAAATGAAGCAAATGACATTTGAAAAAAAATCTTCTGCAATTTCTTTCTAAAGAAAATGGGGCATTTTTTCCACTGCATGCCAGATGGTGAAGAATTAAAAGCACTAAATTTGAGAATAAAAAATGTCAGTCACAGGTTTTTGATATGCCCTGAAGTTTGTCAGAGATTTATTTGCAAAAACTTTGTAGTGAGGGCGAGTCAGCTGTCTTGCTGAATACAACATTAAATATTATGGAACACATGATGCAGTTCTTTTCTGTTTTACATTTTCTTAATTAGTATTTCTAAGCTGATTTTATATTTTAAATGTACTCTTAATCATTCCAGATTACTACATATTTAACTCACGGAAACAAAGACATTATTTTAAATTAGTCACAGAGGTTTAGTGTGTTCATAACAATGTTCATTGCTTTTAGAAAAAGGGAACACTTTTTACTTTGTGATATCCATAACAACAGACATGTTTATGAAATTTCACCAACTTTTAAAAATATGTTTCCAAAGGATTTTATATCTTACTAAAAAAACAGGAGTACTTGGGCACCTTAGAGACTAACAAATGTATTCGAGCATAAGCTTTTGTGGGCTACAACCCACATCATCGGATGCATAGAATGGAACATATAGTGAGGAGATATATGTATACAGAGAACATGAAAAGGTGGGAGTTGCCCAACCAACTCTAAGAGGCTAATTAATTAAGATGAACTGTTGTCAGCAGGAGAAAAAAAACTTTTGTAGTGATAATCAAGATAGCCCATTTAAGACAGTTTGACAAGAAGCAGTGATGATACTTAACATGGGGGAAATAGATTCAATGTGTGTAATGGCTCAGCCATTCCCAGTCTCTATTTAAGCCTAAATTGATAGTATCTAGTTGGCATATCAATTCAAGTTCAGTAGTTTCTCGTTGGAGTCTGTCCTCGCTTACAGACAGCCCCCCAACTTGAAGCAAATACTCACCAGCAATCACACACCACAGAACAAAAACACTAACCCAGGAACCTATCCTTGCAACAAAGCCCGATGCCTACTCTGTCCACATATCTATTCAAGTGACATCATCATAGGACCTAATCACATCAGCCACACCATCAGGGGCTTGTTCACCTGCACATCTACCAATGTGATGTATGCCATCATGTGCCAGCAATGCCCCTCTGCCATGTACATTGGCCAGACCAGACAGTCTCTAAGCAAAAGAATAAATGGAGACAAATCTGACATTAGGAATCATAACATTCAAAAACCAGTAGGAGAACACTTCAACCTCTCTGGCCATTCAGTAACAGATTTAAAGGTGGCAATTTTGCAAGAGAAAAGCTTCAAAAACAGACTCCAATGAGAAACTGCTGAACTTGAATTGATATGCAAACTAGATACTATCACTTTAGGCTTAAACAGAGATTGGGAATGGCTTAGCCATTACACACATTGAATCTATTTTCCCCATGTTAAGTATCCTCACAGCTTCTTGTCAAACTGTGTTAAATGGGCTATCCTGTTCTTTTTGCGGATACAGACTAACAAGGCTGCTACTCTGAAATATATCTTACTAGGTACTGATTTTGCTGGAGGGCTCTCTTAAAATTAGTTCATCAGATAGTCAGAAGTAAAGTAAAGAAAGGGGTGTGTCCCTTTAAGTGCTCTCTTCAAGGAGCGGGGGGGGGGGGGGGGGGGTGGGGGGGGGGGGTGGAAGAGGTGAAGGGAGAAAGGGATGGACAGAAAGGACAGGAAGACTTTGGAAGCAAGTTTTTTTTCTATAGTAATTAAAATGTGTATTTTAGATAAAGATGGTCTTTTGAAGGATTTATTTAAAAAACTTTAAGTCTGAAGATCCAAGCATTTAAGGCTAAAGATGATTGTGCATCTAAAAATCTGTGCAAGGATTTTTTTAAAGATGTGATTTTATAATCTTCACCAACTCACGAATGAAATATTTTTGAAGCTAATTTTAAACTAAGGTCCTGTAGACAGTATATACCGGGGGAGGGGGGGTTGGGTTGGGAAATGCCTGTTAAATGGTATCATTACCACTTGAATGGCTCTGTAACAGTTTCAATGTTGTGCTAATCGGTCTGGCAGGCTGGAGGCTTTTTCACTTTTAAGTTACTAGATCCCCTCTGGAGGAAGATTCATTCACCAGCAGCCAGCTGTGGCGGGAGCCTGCAGGAAGGGTCAGACAGTGATAGGAAGAGACAGGAGGGTGGACACTAAAACCCCCAGTGGTGCCCCAAATTTTCAGGTGCCCTACACAACCGCATATGCTGCATATGCCTAAGGACGGCCCTGCAACCCAGCATCACTTCGAAAGAGGAAATAAGATTTATGGAATCCTTTCCAATAAGTTGGAAAAACTATTATTCTGGATCAGCTGGTGCCTCAGAACAGACATGGTCTCCCTCATCTTCCCCATTTTCAGATCGCTTGTCAGAAACATTTTTGATGCAATAGATAGCCAAGCCCTGTTAGGTATATATATTACTGCCATCTTCTGGGCGTACTCTAGAAGAGAAGTATCAACATAATAAACTGAAAAGCAGTTGGAGTCCTCTGTCTGTTTTAGCTCCTAGAACCATGTGAGGAGGAGAATGGGATTGGATTGATTGGCCCCAGTGGTTACTGCTTATATAGAAGAATCTGAGCTTGCACATTTAAAGTTGTACTTATCCCTGAGTGGGGAATCAGATGGACAATTTTTGAATGAGAAAATGTGATTTCAGAATTTTAGAATTAAAGTGACATGATGTGACAGCAGCTCTGTTCAGGGACTAGGATTTTGAAATGAATTTGGACATATAGCATGAACACCATTTGGCTGGAACTGAGCAAATGCAAAGGCAATATGTCAGTGTTTGTGACATCAGCCCCTGAAGTGAGATTTGATATTGGTGATGGTTCCCACATTTCCATAGTGGCTAAAATGACCAATAGCAGGATAGTGCCAGGGAGCACAACAGCGGCTAGAAAACTACAGTGCAATTTATCAAATGCAGTTTTGCACCAGAAACAAAATTCTTAGTTCTTGACATCTAATTTGTTTCATTTTGTGTTTGAAAAATCTAGACTCTATTATTAGTGCAGTTTCCAAGGACATAACAGCCTATCACACAGTGTTCCTTACAGCCATACTTGGAGGTACTGTAGTCATTATCATTGGATTCTTCACTGTTCTTCTCTGTTACTGCAGGTAAGGAAAAAGAAAAGCTTTAATATGCTCAATATGAATGGAGTTTAAGGTTAACAAATGGGGCTCTTTTGAGACAAAAATAATTGTTTTCTTAGTAATATCTAGGAAGTGCATGTGTTTAAAGTCTTTTTCAAGCTTACTAATTTAAATATGTACACTATATTAATATGCAGTGTAATCACAAATGATTTCAGTGGTTTTTGAACAGGTTCAAGTTTGTACCTACTGGCTTTCAAATTGTACATCATACCTTTTAGTCTGTGAAGTCTTAAGTGCAATCTGTGCTCATCACTAGTATTTTAATCATATGTCCTACAATTATCTCTCCCCCCCACCCCCCGCCTTTTTTCCCATAGGGATAAATGTGGCCAATCACATAAGAGGGGAAAAAATACAACTAAACTGGAGGTCTTAAAAAAGGACCAGACAACATCAACAACTCACATAAATCATATCAGTGCTGTGAAGGGGTCAGTAAAGCTAGAGGATAAATCACAATTATACATGCCCAAGCTTTCCTCCTTTAGCCCTCACAGAAAGACTTCTATGGAAACAGAGGACAAAAAAGCCTGGGACACTTTTAAAATCTACACAGAAAATGTTTCATATCAATCCAATCAGAGTGGTCACTCGAATTCAGCCCAGTCCTTGGAGCCTAATGCTGGAGTTAGACAATTACAGCACATTAACAGCAGTGTTTCCCAATCTCCCAGGGACATTCAAGACCAAAACAGATATCTTGCAGTGAACGAAGAGATGTATGGGCTTTCCCATATCCCAGAACAACTTATGCATATTTATAGTCAGCCTATTGCCATCCTTCAAACCTCTGACCTGTTCCACTCTCCGGAGCAATTACATGCTGCTAAGTCAGCTACTTTGCCAAGAAAAGGGCAGTTAGTCTATAGCCCAATGATGGAGCCCATGAATCGAGACAGCTACACACAGACGCTGCCCAAAATGCCAATGCACTCTCCTCTCCAGCCCCCCACCTGCAGAGATGAGAAAGTCACATTAGATGGTCAACAGGGTTTATCCTCACAAACTTCAAACTGGGGTCGGTATACCAATAATTTGCTGGAGTCTGTCTCTGTTCCTGGGACACTGAACGAAGCAGTTATGACACCATTTTCCTCTGAACTTCAAGGTATTTCAGAGCAAACGTTATTGGAGCTTTCTAAAGGAAAACCATCCCCACACCCCAGAGCATGGTTCGTGTCACTAGATGGAAAGCCAGTCGCTCAAGTGAGGCACTCTTTTATAGATCTGAAAAAGGGCAGGAAAACAGAAAGTAATGACACCAGCCTGGACTCTGGCGTGGACATGAATGAGCATCATCCCAGTCGAAAACTGGAGAGAGAGAAAACTTTCATTAAAAGCATGCATCATTCTAAGATCCTTTATTTGGAAGATTTGGATCTGAGTAGCAGCGAAAGTGGGACCACTGTTTGTAGCCCTGATGATCAGTCTGTGAGACACCTATTGGACGGAGGAAGTGTGCCAGTCGTAGAACAGCACACTGAAGAACCACCACGAAAAAAAACCACAACAAAAGGTCATGAGTCCAGTACTCTTCCAGCTAAAAAAAGAGGTAGACCGCCTATGGCTAAGAAAGATAGTCAAACCAATATCTGGAAAAAGAGAGAGGAGAGACCACTGATTCCTATAAATTGAAACACAGTGTGTTCAGTGTTCTTGCTTTTTCTAGCAGTTTGTGCACTCTTTCCTCTTTACTTCTTGTTGTAAATTTGCAATGTTGGATTTATAAGGAGCAGTCAAAATGGTTTTCTAGTATCAGGTAAAGTTACATTTCTCAATGTGCAGACCAAGGATTATGATTTCAACGGAGCATTGGATATAAAATGTGAATTTATCACTGAGAAATGCTATTATGGTTTGTTTAAATTTTTCATTCTTGGGGTACACCTCTGGGGGTGCACAGCTAGAAATGTAGGCACTTAAAAAAAGAAAGTATTTTATTTTTTGTAGGCATAGTTCTGGGTAGCAATGTTAAAATGTTTCCAAAATGATGTCCCTCACTAGAGTGACCAGCAGGATATTGTGTAGCATTTACACATAACTTTTACTGGTGCCCTGACCATAGTAATTCCTACTTCATAGAAAGTTTCACTACATTAGTCTCAGTATGTTCTTGGAAATAATCAGGGACTTGGTATCTACTCCAGACACTTGTTAAAAGTCTGCAAAAACCTTCCTTTTCATGTGTTACTCAATGCATATTGAGTCAAATTTGGCTCTCTGTCATAGGCTATTAAGTTATTCCTGATTCACATGGGTGTATTTAGGATAAAACTTGATGTCTAATGAAAATACCTTTGTCAACATGGGCAAATGGTGCCTTTTGCAGAAAAGGTACTTTTAGAAGGAATGACCTGTACTGTTACATTTGTACACTTTTAAAAGTTTTTAAAAACAAATAGTAAATTTGATCACATTGGCTAATGTGCCACTTTTTTTTGCTACTTTTGGTGGTAGGCCATGCAGCACAGAGGTGTTAAACAGGCTAAAAAAAAAAACCTGATTGCTTATTGTTTAGACTTTTGAGTGTATGGAAGCTGAGCTCCAAACTTGGTCCACAGTCCAACAGAGACACTTGATTATGAGTTATTACTAAGTTAAACAGCTACCAAAAGTTGTGAATGCATGAAATGTAACAAACATATGTATAGAGGAAGGAAATGTCCATCAAAATTTATTTTTTGTTTTAAATGGTCATTTTGTCAAAGTGATAGATTTAGCTTTGGCTAACAGAAAAGTAGACTCACACACTTTTTAATGTGCTTCACATGAAATAGAATATTTCCTGTGACCTTTAAGATGTTTCTCTGAAGAAATAAGTCACAGCATTTTGGCTTTAGCAATTTGATTATAAAGGATGGCTTTAAAAATTGTTATAGTAGAAAATTCCTTTTAAAAAAAAGCTTTTTAATGTCTGTATAAAAACAACAAGGAGTCTGGTGTTTTAAAGACTAACAGATTTATTTGGGCCTAAGCTTTCGTGGGTAAAAACCTCACTTCTTCAGAACCATAGAGTGAAAGTTACAGGCATTATATACTGACACATGGAGAGCAGGGAGTTACTTCGCAAGTGGAGAACCAGTGATGACAGGGCCAATTCAATCAGGGTGGATGTAGTCCACTCCCAATAATGGATGAGGAGGTGTCAATTCCAGGAGAGGAAAAGCTGCTTTTGTAATGAGCCAGCCACTCCCAGTCCCTATTCAATTCCAGATTAATGGTGTTAAATTTGCAAATGAATTTTAGTTCTGCTGTTTCTCTTTGAAGTCTGTTTCTGAAGTTTTTTTGTTCAAATGATAGTGACTTTTAAATCTGTAATAGAATGACCAAGGAGATTGAAGTGTTCACTTACTGGCTTATGTATGTTACCATTCCTGATGTCCGATTTGTGTCCATTTATTCTTTTGCGGAGGGACTGTCCGGTTTGGCCAATGTACATGGCAGAGGGGCATTGCTGGCACATGATGGCATATATAACATTAAGCAACAGAGGGTCCTGTGGCACCTTTGAGACTAACAGAAGTACTGGGAGCATAAGCTTTCGTGGGTAAGAACCTCACTTCTTCAGATCTGAAGAAGTGAGGTTCTTACCCACGAAAGCTTATGCTCCCAGTACTTCTGTTAGTCTCAAAGGTGCCACAGGACCCTCTGTTGCTTAATGTTATATATGCCATCATGTGCCAGCAATGCCCCTCTGCCATGTACATTGGCCAAACCGGACAGTCCCTCCGCAAAAGAATAAATGGACACAAATCGGACATCAGGAATGGTAACATACA
>NC_048308.1:47228110-47263593 GCF_013100865.1 Trachemys scripta elegans
GGAGGCATGTAGGTACGTATAGCGGTCAGTAGGTTTCCGGTATAGGGTGGTGTTTATGTGACCATCACTTATTTGTACTGTAGTGTCCAGGAAGTGGATCTCTTGTGTGGACTGGTCCAGGCTGAGGTTGATGGTGGGGTGGAAATTGTTGAAGTCCAGGTGGAATTCTTCAAGGGTTTCCTTTCCGTGGGTCCATATGATGAAGATGTCATCAATGTAGCGCAAGTAGAGGAGGGGCACTAGGGGACGAGAGCTGAGGAAGCGTTGTTCTAAGTCAGCCATAAAAATGTTGGCATACTGTGGGGCCATGCGGGTACCCATAGCAGTGCCACTGATATGAAGGTATAAGTTGTCCCCAAATCTAAAGTGGTTGTGGGTGAGGACAAAGTCACAAAGCTCAGCCACCAGACTTGCTGTGGCCTCATCAGGGATACTGTTCCTGACAGCTTGTAGTCCATCTTCACGTGGAATATTGGTGTAAAATGCTTCTACATCCATGATGGCCACGATGGTGTTTTCAGGAAGAACACCAATGCATTGTAGTTTCCTCAGGAAGTCGGTGGTGTCTCGAAGATAGCTGGGAGTGCTGGTAGCGTAGGGTCTGAGGAGAGAGTCCAAATAGCCAGATAATCCTGCTGTAAGAGTGCCAATGCCTGAGATGATGGGGCGTCCAGGGTTTCCGGGTTTATGGATCTTGGGTAGCAGATAGAATACTCCTGGTCAGGGTTCTGGGGGTGTGTCCATGTAGATTTGTTCCCGTACTGTAGCTGGGAATTACTTGAGCAGATGGTGTAGTTTCTTTTGGTATTCCTCAGTGGGATCAGAGGATAGTGGCCTGTAGAATGTGGTCTTGGAGAGTTGCCTGGCAGCCTCCTGTTCATAATCTGACCTGTTCATTATGACTACAGCACCTCCTTTGTCAGCCCTTTTCATGATAATGTCAGAGTTGTTTCTGAGGCTGTGGATGGCATTGTGTTCTGTACGGCTGAGGTTATGGGACAAGTGATGTTGTTTGTCCACCATTTCAGCCTGTGCACGTCTGCAGAAGCACTCTATGTAGAGATCCAGTCTGTCATTTCGACCGTCAGGAGGAGTCCACGCAGAGTTCTTCTTCTTGTAGTGTTGGTAGGAGGGTTCCTGTAGGTCAGTGCACTGTTCAGTGGTGCGTTGAAAATATTCCTTGAGTCGGAGACGACGAAAGTAGGCTTCCAGATCACCGCAGAACTGTATTGTGTTCGTGGGGATGGTGGGACAGAAAGAGAGTCCCTGAGATAGAACAGACTCTTCTGTTGGGCTAAGTGTGTGGTTGGAAAGATTGACAATGTTGTTAGATGAGTTGAGGGTACCACTGTTGTAGCCCCTTGTGGCAGGTAGGAGTTTAGATAGCTTACTGTCCTTTTTCCTCTGTAGAGAAGTGAAGTGTGCGTTGTAAATGGCTTGTCTCATTTTTGTACAGTCCAGCCATGTGGAAGTTTGTGTGGAAGGTTGGTATTGTATGAGAGTCTCCAGTTTTGAGAGCTCATTCTTGATCTTCTGTCTGCTGTACAGGATGCTGATCAGGTGGTTCCTCAGTTTCTTTGAGAGTGTGTGGCACAGTCTCTCACCATAGTCAGTGTAGTATGTTGATTGCAATGGATTCTGGGCTTGAATAGGGACTGGGAGTGACTGGCTCATTACAGAAGCAGCTTTTCCTCTCCTGGAATTGACACTCATCCATTATTGGGAGTGGACTACATCCACCCTGATTGAATTGGCCCTGTCATCACTGGTTCTCCACTTGCGAAGTAACTCCCTGCTCTCCATGTGTCAGTATATAATGCCTGCATCTGTAACTTTCATTCTATGCATCTGAAGAAGTGAGGTTTTTACCCGCGAACGCTTATGCCCAAATAAGTCTGTTAGTCTTTAAGGTGCCACCAGATTCCTGGTTGTTTTTGTAGATACAGACTAACACGGCTACCCCCTGATACTTGACACAATGTCTGTATAGTACATATGGTTAAAGTAACAGAACCAAAATATGTATACACTCTATGGACCTGGGTTGCAGTCATCTTCACTCAAGAAACAATACCATCAAACTCGGTGAACTGTTGGGCGCTGGTACCATTCCTTCTTTTACTAGAAGAATTTGCAAACCAAATTGCAAACCATACCATGTTTCTGACTCTTCCTAGTATGCCATTGCTTCCTGAACATATGAAATCCTTATCGAGCCCATGAATATAGCAAGGAAAAACAAAATGTTCAGAGATAAATATTAAATATGGTAAGTAGATTATTGTTTGGCCAACAGAAAAATAAATCTGAAAGATTACACAAGTCATCTGCCTTACAGGTGAGTGTGGGTATTTGCCATGTTCGCCTGCCTTCAGTAATGTGTTTTGATTCGTGTAACTAATTATTCGTATAAAAATGTTTATAACATATGTCCTTCATCAAATTCCATCCTCTGGATGGAATTTTTTTTCTCTGATGGATTCATAATGGTTAAATAATCAACCACACTTCAAACCAGATATACATTTAAAAGACTATTTGAATGTCAAGCTTATAAATTATTGTCACTGTCGATGCTTTCATTGTTGCACCATTCTGTTCCGTCCTTCAAATACAGATCCAGAGTTTCCATTGATACTAATATAATGTCCTTGACAAGCTGTGTTACCCCCAAAATCAGACTTGGGGCACCCCCACAATGGTTTGCCTATTCCAGTAACTCGATGGTCTGTTTTGGTAGGTAAAAGGAGGTGGCCCACCCTAAAGGAATTGTCAGGGTTTTACCATGGGTTCCCCTATGAACTTCAGGGAACTCTCCAGAACTAACTAACTTTGTTTACCCTTGGGAGGACGGATACAGCCTTCCGCTGAAAGGATTGACACTTAAGCAGTAATCATTGAAAACAAAATATTCTCTATTTAACGTACCAATATTTCTTAATACACTAAATCTTAAAAGCATACATTAAGAAACACAAATTTTATGAGCACAAGTATGTACATTAAAGTACCCAATACTATAGTGTCATACAGTTGGTGGTGGCTTAAGTGATTTCGTTCTACATATGCTGATCAATCAGATGTAGGATGCTGACAGCAAATACTATACTTTGTACATAATAACAAACATACATATATAGACATCCAACTGTATCTCAAGCATACACGCGTGTGAACCTTACAAACAATTATTTTATTTCCTTAATATATTTTTATCATCTTATTAGGCTCTATGGCTTCCACTCCAATTTTTATTAATATTTATTTCTATTTTTCCCTTCAGCTAATTGTGGGAGGGCAGTGTTCTTAATGCTGTACTCCGTAATAGAGCACCTAAAAATCTCTCTCATGAGTTAAGGGTTTGTCAGATACCAGTCAATACTGAGAATATGCCTCTGTCACTTCGTGCACCTACAGCAGTTTGACACTGATGAATGTTAGTTTGCAGATTCCACTTTGGAATTTTTGTGAATAAATCAATTCTGCGGAGAAGAAAATAATTGATTCCTCAAACCTACTTTATGTGGCTCACTAATGGGAGTGACAGGACACAATAAAATAATGCCTTGATTAATCCCTGCAAGCTCAGAGAGATTCAATTTGGCATTCTTCTGTTCCCACAAGGAGTTATTATGTACCAAAGCTGGGATTCGTTCCCGCCAGGAGTGTGTACGTCTGTTGGGAGGCTCAGTTTTAAGTCTGGGACTCCATAAAAGCCCAGTGGAGGCTGCCTGGGATATGCACTGAACCGACTGGTACATCTACCTGATGGGCTGTGCTGGCTAGTTCCAGGTTCCCACCTACAGCAGAGTAGGGGATTGCACTCCTGCACCCCTCCACTCCCCACAAAAAAATCCCCCAAACAAACGTGCTGTTTGGGCGCATCAGGCAGAATCTGACCCTGTAGATGTGGCAATACAAAGTGACGCCTTCTGAGGACATATGCCAGTAGTGCATTTCAGCTGATACCCTCAGATTTGGTTTGTTAGACTAACAGACCCCAGAAAATTTGGCTTGCTTTTAGGCTTCCAGCAGCAACATGGATCAAAAATATATAACCTTTTTTATGCAAAATCATATAGGTAGTGTTTGGACTTCATGAGATTATGTGTTGGCTCATAGGTGAATGAGTGATTTGTTAAAATAGTCCCTTTTATACACATTTCAAGGCAATGGTGTGTGGATTGGTGCTGTACCAAGTTGATCTCAGGATATTGGAGACATAAGATGGGTGGATAAGGCAATACATGTTAAATGACACATCTGTGTAGATGAAGCACGTTAGGGGAAGGTGGGTGCGGTAATGTCTTTTATTGGATCAACTTCTGTTGTGAAGGAGACAAGCTTTTGAGCTTACACAGAGCTCTTCGGATCTGGGAAACAATCAATGTGTCACATCTAAATGAAGGTGGAACAGATTGTATAGCATAAGTAGTTAACATATTCTAAGGGACCATTAAAGGTGAAGTGGCCAGAGAAACACCCCTGTGGTCATAGGACCAAAAAAAAAGGCAGTGGAGGGGTTAGTGGATTACAGATTGTTGTAATAAACCATAAATCCAGTGTCTGTATTCAGTCCATGATATTTAGTGTCTAGCAATAACAACAAGGAGTCTGGTGGCACCTTAAAGACTAACAGATTTATTTGGGCATAAGCTTTCGTGAGTAAAAACCTCAAGCTTATGCCCAAATAAATCTGTTAGTCTTTAAGGTGCCACCAGACTCCTTGTTGTTTTTGTAGATACAGACTAACACGGCTACCCCCTGATACTTGAGTGTCTAGCAATGTTATGAATTTAAGCTCCCAGGCTCTGCTTTTGAAGGTGTTCTGCAGCTGCAACAACACTGCAAACATACACAAAGCACATGTCTATACAACAAAGGTTCTAAGACAGCTGAACCACCATCTCAGGCAATATCCTCACTGCAGTATCTAAATGGTGGTTGGTATCTCTGTTGGGATTTTCTCACTTTTACCTGCCCATGTTCTTGTCCAGTGTCAGTGTTGGGATTTTCTGGACTATTCTCACCAGCCGTTGGTTTGGTGATAATTGCAGTAGTACATCTGTCATAGTAGCGTTACTGCAACCATCTTTATTTTGCAGCCTCCCACTTGCTGTTTTTGTTGCTCTTTCTCTTGATTTGCTGGCATGAACTGATTAAGTATTACGAGCAATTGTAACATGATGCGCTCTGTCCTAGCCCTTGTATGCCCAGAAACCTCAGAGTCTCCAGTAAGTGGCACTTTTATGTTATTTATTTATATTCCCACTTCTCCCACCAATAGTCTTGTCTAGGCAAGTATTTACAGTGGTTTCTTGCCCTGTCCCCCCAGGGCCAGAGAAAAACAGAAGCATCCCTACCTTGGGATCTCAGAGCATGCTAGGTTCGCTAACCCAATCTTTCACTTTCCTGTGTCAACTTTTCTAGCCTTTAGCTGATCAGTCTTGGGCTGATGAACCAATTAGCTACATATCTGCCAATGAATCGTCTCCAGGGGAGCTAACTGGTACCTAAGCAATCAGAGGGCTGGCTCGCTTGTTCGTCTCCAGCACTCTCACAACCGTGAGACATTTCAAGTGGCTTTGCTACATTTTTGTGCTTATAGACCAGAATCAGGGCTGTCCCTAGCCATGTGGGTGCCCTACGCAGCCCCAGGCCTTCCCCCCCCCCCAGGGTCTGGGAGGCAGGAGCTGTGGGGGGGGCCACTTTTGGGGGCCCCACAGGCCCAGAGTGGCCCGGGGGATTAGTGAGGGGCCGGGAGCAGCCCGCTCAGCTTCCCTCGCCCGGGCCCCAGCCGTGTTGCTCAGGGGAGGGGGTTTGGGGGAAAGGATTCCCCCACCCCCACTACCAGCGGTGGTGGGAAGCAGAGCAGCCTGGCCCCAGCCTGCTCTACTCCGCCAGTTCCCAGCCGTGGCACTCTGCTTCCCACTGCTGGTGAGAGCCGGGGACGGTCCTTTCCCCAACCCGAGTGACATAGCTGGGGCCACTGGGGCGTGGCAAGGGAAGTGGAGCGGGCTGGGGCCGCGTCTCTCCACTTCCCACCGCCAATGAGTGTGGGGGGTGTCCTTTCCATTGTCATAGCCTTGACCACGCAAGTTTTCTATAAGCAGTGACATCTCTTCTAACTGATGAAGAATAGTTTCTGTCATACCAGCTCCAGTTGTCTCCATAAGCGACACAAATCCCAAGCAGTGTTCCTTTATGCATACTGACTCAGTCTCATTCTCTGTCTCTGAAGTAGGCCTATCCAGAAACCGAATGATCATGGTCATTTGTTCAACATGGCCTGCATCTGGTGTACAATCTAGAACGATCGAAAAATATTTTGCAGCATGAGCAGGTGCTAGGATTTTTTGTTTGATGGCATTGGATAGAAGCTGAATAAGCTCATTCTGCATATCTTTCCCTAGCTAATGTACATGCATCTCCTTGTCCTTAATCCTGCAAAGATACTCATCCATAAGCGGGTCAAACGAAGCTACATATTCGACAAATTTGAGGAAGTTCCCGTTACCAGAAGTGTGCAGTTTTTCTTGTGTTCCCCAAAAGGCCAGGTTTTGCATACCAAGATGAATATAGGCAAACAACACAGGAATGCAGGGGCAAGATTAGAAAGGCAAAGGCACAAAATGAGCTCAAACTAGCTACGGGAATAAAAGGAAACAAGAAGACTTTTTATCAATACATTAGAAGCAAGAGGAAGACCAAAGACAGGGTAGGCCCACTGCTTAGTGAAGAGGGAGAAACAGTAACAGGAAACTTGGAAATGGCAGAGATGCTTAATGACTTCTTTGTTTCGGTCTTCACCGAGAAGTCTGAAGGAATGCCTAACATAGTGAATGCTAATGGGAAGGGGGTAGGTTTAGCGGATAAAATAAAAAAAGAACAAGTTAAAAATCACTTAGAAAAGTTAGATGCCTGCAAGTCACCCGGGCCTGATGAAATGCATCCTAGAATACTCAAGGAGCTAATAGAGGAGGTATCTGAGCCTCTAGCTATTATCTTTGGAAAGTCATGGGAGACGGGAGAGATTCCAGAAGACTGGAAAAAGGCAAATATAGTGCCCATCTATAAAAAGGGAAATAAAAACAACCCAGGTAACTACAGACCAGTTAGTTTAACTTCTGTGCCAGGGAAGATAATGGAGCAAGTAATTAAGGAAATCATCTGCAAACACTTGGAAGGTGGTAAGGTGATAGGGAACAGCCAGCATGGATTTGTGAAGAACAAATCATGTCAAACCAATCTGATAGCTTTCTTTGATAGGATAACGAGCCTTGTGGATAAGGGTGAAGCGGTGGATGTGGTATACCTAGACTTTAGTAAGGCATTTGATACGGTCTCGCATGATATTCTTATCGATAAACTAGGCAAATACAAATTAGATGGGGCTACTATAAGGTGGGTGCATAACTGGCTGGATAACCGTACTCAGAGAGTTGTTATTAATGGTTCCCAATCCTGCTGGAAAGGCGTAACGAGTGGGGTTCCGCAGGGGTCTGTTTTGGGACCGGCTCTGTTCAATATCTTCATCAACGACTTAGATATTGGCATAGAAAGTACGCTTATTAAGTTTGCGGATGATACCAAACTGGGAGGGATTGCAACTACTTTGGAGGACAGGGTCATAATTCAAAATGATCTGGACAAATTGGAGAAATGGGCTGAGGTAAACAGGATGAAGTTTAACAAAGACAAATGCAAAGTGCTCCACTTAGGAAGGAACAATCAGTTTCACACATACAGAATGGGAAAAGACTGTCTAGGAAGGAGTACGGCAGAAAGGGATCTAGGGGTTATAGTGGACCACAAGCTAAATATGAGTCAACAGTGTGATGCTGTTGCAAAAAAAGCAAACATGATTCTGGGATGCATTAACAGGTGTGTTGTGAGCAAGACACGAGAAGTCATTCTTCCGCTCTACTCTGCTCTGGTTAGGCCTCAGCTGGAGTATTGTGTCCAGTTCTGGGCGCCGCATTTTAAAAAAGATGTGGAGAAATTGGAAAGGGTCCAAAGAAGAGCAACAAGAATGATTAAAGGTCTTGAGAACATGACCTATGAAGGAAGGCTGAAAGAACTGGGTTTGTTTAGTTTGGAAAAGAGAAGACTGAGAGGGGACATGATAGCAGTTTTCAGGTATCTAAAAGGGTGTCATAAGGAGGAGGGAGAGAACTTGTTCACCTTAGCCTCTAAGGATAGAACCAGAAACAATGGGTTTAAACTGCAGCAAGGGAGGTCTAGGTTGGACATTAGGAAAAAGTTCCTAACTGTCAGGGTGGTTAAACACTGGAACAAATTGCCTAGGGAGGTTGTGGAATCTCCGTCTCTGGAGATATTTAAGAGTAGGTTAGATAAATGTCTATCAGGGATGGTCTAGACAGTATTTGGTCCTGCCATGCGGGCAGGGGACTGGACTCGATGACCTCTCGAGGTCCCTTCCAGTCCTAGAATCTATGAATCTATGAAAAACTGTGACCAAAGCAATCAGAGGTTTTAGTATTTGCTGCCAATACTTTTCTTCTTGCTTAATGAAGTGCAAATGTTCATCAATTGTTCTCTTGTATTTCAAGTCCCTTCCATGTTTGAACATTTGTCAAATGTTGACTGCTTTTCTCATGCCCTGAAAGAATTGCAGGACGTATCCCCAGACAGATTTTTGCCCCAGATCGCTAAATGGCCCTCTCAAGGATTGAACACTCAACCCTGGGTTTAGCAGTCCAATGCTCAAACCACTGAGCTATCCCTCCCCCCTAAGGGTCAAATTTTGTCAGACTTCAAATAAGTAACTTTATAGCTTTTTTCCCCCTGTGGCTGCAATGTGTGACTTAAGGAGCTCCAGAATTTTCCTACCTCAGAGTAGCACACCAGTTTCAAATCTCTTCTGTCTTGTATAAGGTAGGTTAATGGAGTCCCCCCCCCCCCCCCCCCAAAAGGCAATTTAGTCATCATGTGTGTTTGTGCAATATTGCACATTTCTCAGACCAAGCACTTCTTTGTAATGAAGATAAGTGACTCTGTTTGTTGGTGAGGGGACTGTTATCAAGAATGTACATAGAGGGTTCTGATTAGAACACAACTATGTTTGGCATCCTGTTCTATGTTTGATATCCTGAAAAAAATACTTAAGTGTACTGCCAGATTTACTAGTCAAACAGTGAGCATGTTCGAGCAATGTAGATCTGGAGAATCTTCCCACAACCAGACCCTCACAACAAAATCCATGATGCAGGAAGGAAAATATTTTGTTTGAGTTCCACTGTCTTGCTCACATGCAGTGATTTGTACCAAAGAGGAGGAAATTGCCTGTGGATATTCCACAATAATTGAATTCATCCTCACATTGTCAGTCTTTGTTTTTATTACAACTAATGAAAAAGTGGGTTAATGGTAGATTTTAATGTAGCAGTCTATAAGTTAAAATGCAGTTACCTCTGTAATAAGACAACTTTCAATGACTATTACTGTATTTGGAACACTTTACACTGATAGAATAAACAACCCAAGCATGGAAAAGCTGAAGAAAGTTAAACTAGCCTGCTAAAGTGCCTTTCTTTTTCCCCAGAGAATTATTTTATCAGTAGGACACTCCACTATATAAAAAGCACATGTAAATTTTTTCTGTTAGCCAAAAAAGATCATTGCTAAAACTATGTAGTTTCTGTAGTTTTTGAAAGCCAAATCTAGTGTTTCATGTTGGAACATTGACTCCTGCATGTAGATAACAACACTTGTTTGCTGTAACTCATGTTTTTACATTTTCTATTCGGGAATTGTTAAGAAAATGTTTGTTGGAAATAAGTTAAAAATTATCAACGAAATCACCTCTGTCAGAGGATTTCAACAGTCAAGGGGTTTTTTAAACACAGGGGGCCTGATTCTGATCACACCTCCTTAAATCAGGGAGTAAATGTGTTGAAATCCATTGATGTCAAAGTATAAAACTGATTTAAATGAGATCAATATCAGATCTAATATATTTATTATCTCAAATGGAATGTAGACATAGCTAAAAAATTATACATCCTAGTTTAAGTGCTGCACTACCTGGCTAGCAGGAGGTGGAAGCAGCATGGAGACAGGTATTTTATGACTTACAATGAGGGAGCTAACTTTAATCACACTTTTGAGCCTGACTCTGCATTGCTTACATACTCAAAGTTCTCCTGCTGACTTCCCAGTCGTTGACTTTAGTGGGCCTTTGGGCATGCAAGAGATACAGGACAAGGCCAATCATGTTTAAAAAGTGAGGATGCTATTCTTGAAATTGTTTGTATTAAAATGTAAATGTGTGTTACTCTTTTGGCCAAATGCACTCTGCATTCTGCTAAGGATTTGGGATACTATAGCAGTTTTTTAATGATAAACACTTTTATCCAAGCTTTTTTTGTTTACTTTTAAGAGAAGTATTAAATATTTCCTGCTAAAAATCTGAAGCCATTCACCCCTTTGTAGTAAACCTTTCCAAAAAAAAAAGCTTGTGCAGTAATTCATATTCTCAACACTTTAAAATTTAAAAATTAGTTTTACCAATTGAAATTTCAGTAATTTTAGTCACAAATTAAGATTTATTAAATCTCTATATATGTTTTCCAAGTACTTGGGTACATTATTCCTCAATTAAACTGATCGATTCGGTTAAAGCACAATATGATGTCAGACTTTAATGCATATTATGATCTCAAGTCTTTTGTAACAATATTTTTACAGCATCTTTGCAGCTGTGTTGGGGGAAAGGCCCTTTTTAATGCTTGCTAGTGCATGAAGCTCACAAAGTCCAATTCTGTGAGATGATGAAACCCATGGAGCTGATGACACAGGAAGTGCTGAGCATCTTGCAGGACTGCACCTTAAATGTTGAAGAAGCACTTCATTGCCTTGGCAATCATTTTCAAACACCCACTCTTGTAAACATTTATTTTCCATTTCAAACATACTTGATATTTTGCATCCCTCTTTTTACGTGTTTCTATCTTTTGTATCCTTTTGTCAGGTGTCTTCATGTCTCAGAGTATTTACTACGGTACTACTGTATTTATTGCTGAAAATGTAATTAAGATTTGTAAAACATTAGAGCTCATGCAATATAATAAAATAGTTTTTAAAAGTTATTGCTGCCTTATTTTTAATTTGCATTTAGAATTCCTTTAAGAAGCGCATGTTATTCAGGAACACACTAATCGTATGTGAACTTTCTTTGCTAGATTTATAACAAGAAATTAAATTTTCCCACCAAATCACTCCTATATTAAGAACTTGTCATCAGTCCCCAAAACTGCACTTGCTATTAATTTGTTTACTTAGGTTCCAAATCCAGTAATAAGCTCTGTGTAGGCAGACAACTGTGTCCTCAAAGAGCTCACTAAAGGATTGAGACCTTATGTCCTAATAAACCCCCTACTGACTATATTTAGAGCAGGACTGAGTCCTTACAATAGGCATGATTCTGAAAGGTGCTGATCCACAATTTCTACTGACGTCACTGGGAATTGCAGAAACATTCTCAGACCCAAGCCCAAATTTATTGGCTCATTGCCGTCCTGTTGCATAATGTGCTTTGCTTCAGAGAATCTCAGGATTTTACCTCCAGAACAGAGCAAGACCTTTGAAGTCTATGTCGTGTTATTACACTAATTGCCTTCTGTTTTGGTCCCCAGTTACATCTTTGGGGTCATTTTTTAAATGTCCTTAGTCACTAGATTGCTGATGACTGTAACAATAAGCCCTAATTTCTGTTAATGTCAGAGGAATGTTGACTGTTCACAGACAAGCCATGAAAGGATTAAATAAGATCTGAAATGAACTCCACAGAATGTTATCTAAATAGTCTGGCTTTACTGGCAAACCTGGAAGTCTAAGAACAACATTGTAATTGTTTTGTAACATCACAAAGACAATACCTAAAGAGAGGTACAATTATATTTTCTCTCTTCAGCAAGTGAACAGAGTGCTCCTGATACACAAATGTAACCTTGTTTATTATAATGGAAATTAGAGACTATACCCTGTTCATTCTCACGCTCTCTTTGGTACATACTTTGTTGTTGTAACTTTAAACAAATGTTTACTAGCTGGCTGCCAAAGCAGTCTGTGGACAGCACACAGTTGGTGGGAGAGCTTCTCCCGCTGACAAAGCTGCTGTCGTTCAGAGATGGTTTTATTATGCTGATGGGAGAGCTCTCTACTGTTGACATAGAGCATCTTCATTACATTCACTGCAGCGATGCAGTTGCATTGGTACAGCTGCACTGCTGAACATGTTCACATGGCCTTAGATTGTTCGTTTGCTTAACCCCTTAGAAAATCATCTAATGCCCCCAGGTGATGTAATCTGTGGAGCAAATACACTTCTATTTCAACAGCTTGAGTAGCCCATATGACCTCAATGACCCTGCTGTTGGTTCTTGGTTTCTTGGACCAATAACTAGTGTGCCAGGCCTATCCACCTAAACCTTTGGCAATTATACCACAAGGAAAACAAATTTCTTGTTTTTTGTGGTCTGACCAGTAACAGACACTCACCCAAATGTGGGGTGTCCAGATAGCAAGTGTGAAAAATTGGGACAGAGTGTGGGGGGTAATAGGCACCTATATAAGAAAAAGCCCCAAATATTGGGACTGTCCCTATAAAATTGGGACATCTGGTCACCCTACTCAAATGTCCCATTAGATACGAGGCCTGGTATGAGTAACTTGAGTTAGGATGATAGGATCAACAATCCATAATTTCCAGCTTTGGAAGTCATCAACTGAGGAGTTTACCTATGTACAGCAAAGTAAAAAAAACACTGTAGGCTGATGGGATACCACCTATCCAATGGCCAGAGGAAAGAAAAACACTCAGTTTATCTGTACCAGTGTATTTTCTCTCTCTCACACACAAATAAAATTAACAGGTGATAAATTGGTTTTTAGTTATACAGCTGCTTTGGGATTCAAATGAAGGGGTGCTGTCTTTGTGCAGGATTGATTTACCTAACCAGATTTGTAGAAAATCAAATCAAATTAGCTGTGCTAGTTTGTTGTACTCAGCAGTAACTAATGTCAAGATACTGGCTGATACCACTGGGATGGCTTCAGGTCTTAATCCTAGAGATATTTTGGCATGTGTGTCATCTAAATTAAGTTTAAGTTGCATAAAACTAGGAAAAGAATAAAGAGGACCAGAGAAGGGGAGCAAAATTAGCAATTTCATGAGAATTGAGTTTTTTGTGGTACACTTTAGTCAAGCAACAGCTTCCTAAAGGTACTGTATTGATTACCATCATTTTACATAAATTCAGATTACTGCCATGAAATTCTGATCTTAAATGCTGTTTAGGACTTGATGACATTTGTGTAACTTTGGATAGAGGTATTTGAATTTGTTTCTAAATTCCATATGGCTGCAAAGATCGGTTTTAGGAAGGGACAATATCTCTTTATACAGTGTTGTTCTCATGTGACTTACTGGTGCTCTTTCTTGGATAGGATGATACCTCATATTCATCTTTTCTGTTTTCTTCAACGTGCAAAGCTTTTGTATCCGTGATTATATCAGTTTTACTGGTCTTAGTCCCTGGCTCCTGAGCAGCCAAAGGCAAAAACTGAAGTTATTACTTAAGTACAGTAACTCCTCACTTAACGTTGTAGTTTTGTTCCTGAAAAATGCAACTTTAAGTGAAACGATGTTAAGCGAATCCAATTTCCCGATAAGAATTAATGTAAATGGGGGGGGGGGTTAGGTTCCAGGGCAGCTTCCCCTACTCTGCAAGCAGCAGGGGTGGGGGGCTCAACCCTCAGCCTGCCCACTCCACCCCTTCTCTCAAATCCCCACCCTTGACCCGCTTCTTCTCCCCCACCTCCTCTATGAGCTCACCCATTAGTTGCTTAAGTATTCTTAAATTCTGACCTATTAAATATTGGGAAGTTCCCTGGTTGTACATAATGGCTTTATGTGCTGCTTTCCTGACTGATAGTTTCATGTCCAGTATGTTTTCAATAATTCAGCAAAATGCATCCCATTACCACTATAATCTCATTAGACATATGTTATAAATTAGAAGCACTACTTTTCTTTTTACTGGCAATTATAGACTTTTTAATAGATTATTTCCACTTCTATGAGTAAAGAGGGCCACATTTGCTCAAAGTTACCTCTGATGGGTCCCCACCTGATTTCTATCTGCAAATAAATACTTGCAAAATTAAAGGCTGTGTTGAGGTCTGGTGGTAGATGGTTGTACTTTTCAAAATAAAATAAAATACAACAAAACAAATATTAAAACGGATACACTACATCATAGCATACTTGATGGATCTCATTAAATATAATTTGAAGCAACTGGATGGAAGATAGCAATAAAAATATTGCAACTAGAGAGTTTGTAAGCACTACCAAAATCTACAGCATCTGATTTAAAGACCAAAGCAATATTAGATGCCTGGGAATAAATTATTTGAATAGGTTTCATAAAATCACCTCCCATTTCTCATTTTATCAGAACCAAATCGTAAAAAAAATTGTGGTTTGCTATCACAAATATCTACATTTTAATACTTTTTTTAAAATAGTTTTTCTGTTTAGTATTAGTAACTGATTAACTTACTGGTACATGTGATGGGGTGTACCTACCCCGCACCAGCCCCCAAAGGGTTAACTGTGCTTTGCAGGCTGAGGAAGCCCCACCCTTCAGACCCTGCTACACATGCGCAACCTGGAGGCAGAGTGTAAAAGGAAGCAGCTCACCTCAGTTTGGGCAGGCTGCTGAAGTGGGATGACACAGGCTGCTGGCTCTCTTCAGGGAGTTGCTACAGGCCTCGATTACAAACTCATGACACACAGAGCTCCAGATGGACTCCAGGCTGCCTGACGAACCCAGAGAAGAGACCGCACCAGCAGGAGCTACACTGCTTGAGGACCCCAGAGACCCAGGGGTGGGGGGGAACTATGGAGCATTGCTGAGGGAGAAAGGGTAGGAAGCAGCCCAGGGGACTTAGCCTTTGCTCTGGTGAGTGAACCAGGGAACCGGCCAGTGTGTTTTGGGAAGCTTCCTGCTGACTCGGTGGTGAGCACTCCCATCACTGCCAGGGCCCTGGGATGGGACGTGGAGGAGCAGGGAGGGCCTGAGTCCCCCTACCCTGGGCACCCCACTTCCCCAACAAGCCAATAGGCCACACTGTATCCCAGAAGTGGGCACATTTATTGACTCTGGCCCTTAGGCTACTCTGTCCTGGGTAGAAGGACCGTGCTATTGACTCTAGTTATTAGGCTACACTACCCTGAGCAGGAGGCACGTACTATTGACTTGGGCTATTTCGCCACGCTGACCTGAGTAGAAGGGCTGTGCTCTTGACTCAGGCTATTAGATCATGTTGCCCTGACTGGGAGGGCTGCTTTATTGACTCTGGCCATTAGGCCATACTACCCCAGTTTATAGTCAGGGTCACTAATGTGGGACCTAACTGACTGCTGTACAGCCTTTCCCTTTCTTCTCTCCATATGTGACCCAGTACCTGTGATGGGATGTACCTACCCTGCGACAGTACAATGCACAGGGATGCAGACATACACTAAGGTTAATGGGAGTTGTGTGGCTAAATTCCTATGCATTATAGTAAAAATTTACTCCTCAGATGATACTGTTTTCCTTTGGTCTGTACTCTGAAAATGAATATCATTTTTGTTAAATTACCCAAGAGCTCCTTGTCTGATGTCAGATAGCAGCCCACCAACTTTTAGATCATGAGTAGTGATTTAATCATAATATGTCTTGTATATTGTTTTTATGTCAATGGAAATGTATAGGAAAAGAGTTAGAATGTCAGCAGAGAAAGAATGGCTTTAATATAATTCAATATTATAAATAGGTTCTGTCAAATCTTTATTTTATTGAAAATGGCGGGTTCAGTATTAGTATTTCAGCAATATGTAAATACTAGTCGGACATAATTTGATATAACTAGATAAAATACTTGCTCCAATTAATTTCAAATAAATTAAAGACCCTGATATTTGGTCCCCTGCAACATATTAAGTTCCTCTTTTTTTGGCTGAAGTTAATTGGAGGTTAAAAAATGGTGCATCAAACTTTGATCTTCAATGGTGTGATTCTACTCTGAAAAGCAACTAAAAATAGTATTGTGGATTTCTATGTTAAGTGAGATGTGTATATCAAATCTGCTTTACAGTACTCTAAAGCCCACTTTGTAGTCTTTCACTTAAAATCTGAATATTTTATTTCAACATAGTAACTTAGAATTGCTGAGAGAACAGGAAAGACTTGCATTATATCCTTGACTAGCCACCTAAGAGCTGTAAGTTTTAAAATTATTAGTATTTTTGCAATAAATACTTCAGCTTTTAGCTTCACTTTATTCACCCCAGGTTAGTTATTGGATCTGATTCTTGGGACTCCAGTCCATGGTGTAAAGGACCTTTAAACTTGGTAGAAACAGCCTCTAGGGAATACACTAATGGAAAATAAAATCTCAGAAAAAAGCGTTAGTTTAAAACTATAAAAATATAGGTGTTTTCTAAACACTTCATACATTCTTTATATTATGACTTGTTGTGCAGTGGAATTCCTTCCATGAATAAAGCTACTTCTGTAGTTTTAAGGCCCAGAGGCTTACGCTTAGGTGGTCTTGCTAGAAGTCTTCTCTGCTGACTGGCTTTTCCCACACACTTACTGTCCCCTTTTGGGAACGTACAGTCAATTGTACCCCCCAAATTATCCTCAAAGTTCAATTTCCCAGGAAATCTTACACATGCTGAAATGTCATGGTTATTCCTGTCTTCAAAAGAAACTACTTTGTTTGGGTTAGCATGGTCATAGCACACTTCTGCTCCTTTTTCTTTATTCGTACAAGTTCCATTTAAGCCTCTCGTACTATTAGAAATCGCATCTTTTCTAGATGTAACAGAATAGGATTTTTGAGAGAGTGTTTTCTGGAAAGGCTTATGGGCTAAATCCTTACCATGCCTGGAAAATTGCAGATTTAAATTTCTATCAATGCTGTGCTGACTAGAATCAGAATCTCCTAAATGAAAGTAGCTTATACCATTTAAAATTAAACCCTGTTGAGAATGTGGTGGGGCTTTATTGTTATGAAGTCTTTGGAGGCTATCTTGAGATTTTTCAAGTGGGTGGCCTAATAATGTTTGCTTGAAGAACAATCCAATTCCAGGTATGAAAAGCTCTGGTTCCATCTGCTTTGCAAGTTTGGTAGTATTTGTTTGAGATCCTGGCTGATTAACATCACGATTGGCGGATATATCCTTCCAGGTTAATGGATTATATACAATATATCCATCAATAGGACATGCATTTTTTTGGTGCAATAACCAGTTGTCAATACATTCTCTGTGGAACTAAAAAAAGAGAGTCCGTTAAGATATATGGAGCTGTGTCCTGATAATTATCAATATAATAATACTTAATCCAACTTGGAAGAATACTATAGAAGTAATTATTCTTGCATGCAAAAACAACATTCAAAGGAGCCGGATTCTTTTCTCTTACCATTATAAACCAGAAGTCCCTTCAGTGGGTCTCAGTGGAGCTACATTTGTGTATAATTGGCATACTCCTTTCATGTATCAAGTCCCAACTCTAATTTACTATGGAAAGTGCCTTATCTCAACTTAGATTGGCTGCTGTAAATCAATACGTTTGAAGCACATTTATTGATGGGCTTCAGATTTCAAATAAATTTTTAATCACCTCCCATGAAGAAAATAGTTGCACCTATGCTCACTGATCTACAGACTCAATGTTGACTTCAGTATTTTTCTTTCAGCCTAATTCTCCTGGCACTTTGCTTGCCACTCTTGCTAGAAATCTATAAAAAGATACTAACTATAGATGTTAGATTAATATTTGTTTGTGTACTTTCAGGTAACACTGGCTTTTCTTTTTACAGGATGGAGTGAATTGCTATAAAAATAGTTCATCATGTTTGTCAACTAGAAGATCCCCAGCAGTTATACAAATCTGAAAAAGGAGATCTTCTATGAGCTTCCTAAGGTGTGCTGGAGAAGAGAGACTTTTCTTGTAGCCTGCCTATAATGCACGTGGTAAGGTACTAGAGTGGTATAATCAGATAGGTAGTCCCAAGCCAGGGCATTTACCAAAATGTTTGCCAATTTGTTGCAAGATATCTGAGTTTCAGATGAGTGAAGCTCCTTTCTACAAATGTATATTGAAAGAACTCTAAGGTTGCAAGTCTAAGCACTCGAAAGTCAAATAATATTATAGGTTCCATTTCAGGAAACCTCTCAGAGCACAGGTCAGAGGTGTTCCTCTCTGCAAAGGAGAAAAGAAGTTTGCTCATTTGTTAGAGACACAGGGTATGTCTTCACTGCAGAAAAAAAAAATCCTAACTCAGGTTAGATAACCAGCGTTGAAATAGCAGTGAAGACCTGGCAATTCTGCTTTTTAACTTGGGTTGCACTGTTGTAACTGTGGCAGTCCCAAGGTATTAGAAAGACAAGGTGGGTGAGGTAATATCTTTTATTGAATCAACTGCTGTTGGTGAGAGAAACAAGCTTTTGAGCTTACATAGGGCTCTTCTTCAGGTCTGGGAAACGTACTCAGGTTAGGTCTACACTACAAACTTGCATCATCAGTGCAGCTTCACTGCTGTAGCACTTCTGGAGAAGATGCTTTAAGCCGATGGGACAGTGCTCTCCCGTCAGCTTAATAACTCCACCTCCATGAGAGGTGGTAGCTATGTCGGCGAGAGAAGCTCTCCCAGTAACACAGCACTGTCTACGCGGGGGAGGGAGGGTTAATGTTGGTATAACTACGTCACTCAGAGGGGTGGATCTTTCACAGCCCTGAGCGACATGGTTATTCCAAAGTAAGGGCATAGCGTAGACCTGGCCTCCGTGTCACAGCTAAATACAAGATGGAACATATTGTTTAGCATAAGTAGTTAACACTTATTTCAAGGGACCATTCAAGGTGAAGTGGGCGGTTAGCACCCCTCCAGTCATAGCATGGAAAGGAAGGGGGAAACAACTGGAAGGAAGTTGTTAGTGGGTTATATATTGTTGTAATAAGTCATAAATCCAGTATTTCTATTCAGTCCATGATTTTTAGTGTCTAGCAAAGTTGTATGAATTTAAGCTCCCAGGCTCATCTTTTGAAAGTGTTGTGCAGGTTTCCTTTGAGGATGAGACAAAGAGGTCAGATTTAGAGTGATCGCTTTGTGAAAAGTGTTCACCCTTAGGGGACGTGGTAGTTTTGTCTTTTATCATCATTTTCCTGTGCAAATTCATTTGAAAGTGTAATGATTGTCTGGTTTCACCCACATAGTTGCTATAGAGGCATTTAGTGCACTGGATGAGGTATACTATATGTTGTGATAGACATGTGTAGGACCCATGGATCTTGAAAGGTGTGTTGTGGGGGGTGTTAATCATTGTAGCAGTGGAGATATGTCTGCAGGTTTTGCATCTGCTGTTCTGGAAGAGCGTGGTGCCCCTTTGAGTTGGTATGTCCTGGTCTGTGGGGAGATTGTTTCTGACGATGAGCTTGGAGAGGCTGGGGTTTTTTTGAAGGCCAGAAGAGGTGGGGTTGAGAGATTTATTTCAGGATGGGGTCCCCATCAAATATGCATTGTAATTGTTTAGTGATACCCTCTATGCGTTCCAGTGTGGGAGGGCAGCTGATAACTAGGGGCGTGTGGTCAGAGGGAGTTTTATTTCTGTATTGAAGCAAGTTCTCTTGGGGTGTTTGGGTGACCCATTCCATGATGCGATCTACTTCTCTGATAGAGTATCCTTGTTTGGTGAAGGCAGTTTTGAGTGTGTTAAGGTGTATATCCTGGACTTTCTCCTCAGAGCATATTCTGTCGTATGAGTGCCTGGTTGTAGATAACAGCTGTTTTGGTGTGTTTGAGGTGGTTACTGGATCGATGAAGGTAGGTGTGGTGATCCGTGGGTTTCTTGTATATAGGGTTCCATTGCTAAAGCTGATCATGATGTCCAGGAATTTGATGCTGGTGTGGGGGTGTTCCAAAAAGAGTTTAATGGACAACTGGTGGGTTGTTGAAGTTGTGGTGGAAATCTCTGAGGGAGTGTTTTGTCTGTCCGGAGGATGAAAATATCATTGATGTATCTCAGGTGTATCATTGTTTTTGTGGTGCATTTGTCTAAAAATTATTCTTCAAAGTTACTCATGAGGAGGCTGGCATATTGGGGAGTCATCCTAGTACTCACAGCTGTTCCCATGGTTTGGACAAAGTGTTTATTGTTGAATATTAAATCGTTATGGGTGAGGATGAAATAGTCGTGTTTGAGGAGGACAGCTGAGGGTTGGTCATTGTCTTGTAAATATTTGAGGCAGGCAGCTATGCCATCATTGTGAGGGATGCTGGTGTATAAGGCGATGACGTTCATGGTGACAAGGATGGTGTTCTGAGGGCAGCTGTTAATGTTGGAGTTTGTGGAGGAAGTCTGTTGTGTACTGGAGGAAGCTGCCCCATCAACACACCTTTCAAGATTCATGGGTCCGATCCATAGCTATCACAACATGTGATATACCTCATTCAGTGCATTCAATGCCCCTACAGCAACTGGCTAGACAATCACTACGCTCTTGTATGAACTTGAACAGGAAAGTGATAAAACACAAAACCACCTCAACACCTATGGGTGAACACTTTTCACAAAGCAATCACTCTATATCTGACTTCTAAGCCCTCATCCTCAAAGGAAACCTGCACAACATCTTCAAAAGATTAGCTTAAAATTCATATCTTTGCTAAACACTAAAAATCAGCATTGAATAGAGACACTGGATTTATGGCTTATTACAACAATCTATAGCCCACTGACAACTCCCCCCAGCTGTTCCCCCCCCCCCCCCCCCCCCCCCCCCCCCCCGCTTTCCTTTCCTCCCTATGTCTGGAAGCAGGACCAGCTCTAGGCACCAGCAAACCAAGCTCGTGCTTCAGGTGGCACAATTTCAGGGGTGGCTTTTTTTTTTTTTTTTTTTGCTTGGGGCGGCAAAAAATCTAGAGCCGTCACTGACTGGAAGGGTGTTAACAGCCCACTTCACCCTGAATGGTTCCTTGAAATATATTAACTACTTATATTAAACAATCTGTTCCATCTTGTATATAGTTGTGACACTGAGGCTACAGCTACACTACAGAGCTTACAGCAGCGCAGCTGCACCGATGCAGCTGTAATGCTGCTAGTGCAGATGCTCTAAGCCAGGGGTCCCCAACACAGTGCCCGTGGGCGCCGGGGCGTCGTGCGCCTGCGTACTGGCCGGCAGATGAGCATCCGCCGCCAAGGTTGGGGATCACTGCTCTAAGCCGATGGGAGAGAGCTTATTCATACCCCTGAGTGACATTTTTATGCCAACGTAAGCTGTAGTGTAGACCTAGCTTGAGTAAGCTTTCCCAGAGCTGAAGAAGAGCTCTGTGTAAGCATGAAAGCTTGTCTCTCTCACCAACAGCAGTTGGTCCAATAAAAGATATTACCTCACCCACCTTGTCTCTAATATCCTGGGACCAACACAACTACAACAACACTGCATTCAGCATACTTCACATATTCCCTCCAATGCTTACATTTTCATCAACTTTGTAGAAGAGAATTATAAGTGACTAGACTATGTTAAAGAGCTGAACCACAAGCATGAACACACAGACTAACAGTGGGATTTTGGCATGAACACTGGGTTTTGGGTTCAGTAAAATTTAGAGCCTTTAGTTTTCTTTACCTTGTGATTACATGGCAAGAGTCTTGCATACTGACCAAGACAAAAGATCTTCAAGCAGAGCCTACATTGCAAACCTGGAGCAAGAAAGTTGCTACATTTTCTAATCAACATCAGAGGTAAAGATTTTACAATGTGCTTTGGGATGCAACTGGACCTAAACAATAGAAAATACACAACATGTTTTTTCAGTACATAGTAGGAAAATAGCAATAGAAACTGAAACCTTCAAAATGGCAGGCTAGTTTTGGTGATAGGACTATCACTTTACAAGCTGATGGTTCAGCAGATTAATGTATTTGGCCACTATTACTGAGGCCCTGATCTTGCTACAAAACCATCATCAGTGGGCCCTTACTCTCTGCAGAAGAGAGGCCATTATGATAATCTAGTCTGACCTTCTGTATTAAACAGGCCGGAGAATTTCACTCAAGTAATTCTTGCATCAAGCCTATAACTTTTGGTTGAAAGATTATAATCTCCTTTTTATTTCTGAGAGAACCAAGGCACAAAAAGGGATCACGTGACTTGCTCAAGGTCACGCAGGGAGCTTGTGCTGAGCCAGGAAATTAATCCTTATGTGCTGAGGCCCAGGCTTGTGTCTTAACCACAAGGCTATCCTTCCTCACTAAGACTTTCTGTGAGGTATACACAGATTTTGTTTGCATGTGTGGATCCTGTTGCAGTTAGAGTGCACTAAAACAGTATTCTGTTCTAGTGCAAAGTGGCATGATGCTAGCTCTTAGTTATCAATGAACTGCAAAGAGTTTTATTTCAATAAGCACATTAATTCATATTTATTCAAATCTTTTTCATCTGAAAACTTGGATGGTAAGCCTATTTTCATAAGGTTTTCTTATGATATTGCTGGTAGTTTCTCTTTCCATTCAGAAATTCCACAAACACATTTAATTTTTTAAATGCATAGTTTTTGCTTTTTGCTGTCTTTTTTTACTGCTATTCAAAGGGTAGTTCATAATGTGATGGTTTAAAATGTTTTTCCAAGGCTCATGCCATTAGTCTCTAAACACAGGTGAGCAGAATCACACTCACCTGCAAAGTGCGTTTAAAATTTTATTTTATCTAGATTGAGAAGATATGACGTTAATACACATCTGGTTTCTCTAAAGCATTTCCTGTTACCCTTTCCAGGATCATTTCTATAAACAAAAGTAAATCTTCATGAATTGAAAAAAAAGAATTGTTTTTAAAGAATGCTGAATTTGATTACATTAAATAGTATGAAAAAATTGTATCTTACTTCTCCTGAAGATGTAACATCTCTTCTTTAGAATTATCGCCTGGATTAACGCTTTTTAAATTTCCTCCTGAAGTTGACAATTGTGAAACTTGGTCAAGTGACCTCCACTTCTGATTTCTCTTCTGTTGAATACCGATAGAGCTAATGAAAGACCGCAGAATATGGTGCAAGAAGTAATTGAGAAAAAACCCTCCAATTTTCAGTAGCCAAAATATGGGTTTTGTAAATCATGAAAAGAAACTATGAACAATTTAACAAATTTGTTCTCTAGAAATTTCTGTAGCAACAAACACAGATTAATCACCATTCTGACTGAAGTCCCTGTATTTTAAGAGGCTCTCTTGTATGTGGTTTTGCAAAAGCTCTGAAGTGCTGTGCTGTCTCTCACAACAGTGCAGGACAATCTTGGCCCCCATGTCTAAGAAACCAAAAACCCAAACAAACTTATCCTTATGGATGGTAAACTTGAAGAGTTAGAATCATAGAATCATAGAATATCAGAGTTGGAAGGGACCTCAAGAGGTCATCTAGTCCAACCCCCTGCTCAAAGCAGGACCAATTCCCAGCTAAATCATCCCAGCCAGGGCTTTGTCAAGCCGGGCCTTAAAAACCTCCAAGGAAGGAGACTCTACCACCTCCCTAGGTAACGCATTCCAGTGTTTCACCACCCTCCTAGTGAAATAGTTTTTCCTGATATCCAACCTGGACCTCCCCCACTGCAACTTGAGACCATTGCTCCTTGTTCTGTCATCTGCCACCACTGAGAACAGCCGAGCTCCATCCTCTTTGGAACCCCCCTTCAGGTAGTTGAAGGCTGCTATCAAATCCCCCCTCATTCTTCTCTTCTGGAGACTAAACAATCCCAGTTCTCTCAGCCTCTCCTCATAAGTCATGTGCTCCAGACCCCTAATCATTTTTGTTGCCCTCCGCTGGACTCTTTCCAATTTTTCCACATCCTTCTTGTAGTGTGGGGACCAAAACTGGACACAGTATTCCAGATGAGGCCTCACCAATGTCGAATAAAGGGGAACGATCACGTTCCTCGATCTGCTGGCAATGCCCCTACTTATACAGCCCAAAATGCCGTTAGCCTTCTTGGCAACAAGAGCACACTGTTGACTCATATCCAGCTTCTCGTCCACTGTGACCCCTAGGTCCTTTTCAGCAGAACTGCTACCTAGCCATTCGGTCCCTAGTCTGTAGCAGTGCATGGGATTCTTCCGTCCTAAGTGCAAGACTCTGCACTTGTCCTTGTTGAACCTCATCAGGTTTTTTTCTGCCCAATCCTCTAATTTGTCTAGGTCCCTCTGTATCCGATCCCTACCCTCTAGTGTATCTACCACGCCTCCTAGTTTAGTGTCATCTGCAAACTTGCTGAGAGTGCAGTCCACACCATCCTCCAGATCATTAATAAAGATATTAAACAAAACCGGCCCCAGGACCGACCCTTGGGGCACTCCACTTGAAACCGGCTGCCAACTAGACATGGAGCCATTGATCACTACCCGTTGAGCCCGACGATCTAGCCAGCTTTCTATCCACCTTACAGTCCATTCATCCAGCCCATACTTCTTTAACTTGGTGGCAAGAATACTGTGGGAGACCGTATCAAAAACTTTGCTAAAGTCAAGAAATAACACATCCACTGCTTTCCCCTCATCCACAGAGCCAGTTATCTCATCATAGAAGGCAATTAGGTTAGTCAGGCACGACTTCCCCTTCGTGAATCCATGCTGACTGTTCCTGATCACTTTCCTCTCCTCTAAATGTTTCATAATTGATTCCTTGAGGACCTGCTCCATGATTTTTCCAGGGACTGAGGTGAGGCTGACTGGCCTGTAGTTCCCCGGATCCTCCTTCTTCCCTTTTTTAAAGATGGGCACTACATTAGCCTTTTTCCAGTCATCTGGGACCTCCCCCGATCGCCATGAGTTTTCAAAAATAATGGCTAATGGCTCTGCAATCTCACCCGCCAACTCTTTTAGCACCCTCGGATGCAGTGCATCCGGCCCCATGGACTTGTGCACGTCCAGTTTTTCTAAATAGTCCCGAACCACTTCTTTCTCCACAGAGGGTTGGTCACCTTCTCCCCATGCTGTACTGCCCAGTGCAGTTAATATTTCTGGGTTTTGAGAAGCAAAACTGCAGAACCTGCCATTGAACCTATGGAGACTATGGCAATCCTCATTAATGTGGTTTATGTGCCTTGACTCTACGCAGTGAATTAGTGATATACAAATTAGTTAACTATGGAAATGCACAAATTGATAATAGGCTAGATCACTGCCCAAGCCTTTTAGATCCTGGGCCAAGGTAGTTCACAGTGATAACCCCATGCCTTCGATTTAGGTCTGTGCTCCCAGCACTCCCCTAGCACTGTGGTTCCAACACAGCCATGTTGATAGGGATCCTCCAGCTAGTGGCTGTCCTGAGCATTTTTTTAAAGGGTGATCCTACCAAGGAGTGGGGCACCGAGAAGTTAATACAGTATGTTCTGTATTATTTTTTCATAGAAAATACCACCGGACATGAGGGCCAGGAGAGGGGATGACAACATTCAGTCCCCCTGCCCTGAAATGACCCATTCTCTGTCTGTTCCGTTTCTGCAGATAGTAATTTGAAAGGTCCAGAGCAAGACAGAAGATAAATAGTACAGAGGCAGCTGACATTCCTGTCATGTCTCCTTCTCACCCCCACAATTGAGCCTATTTTGAAGTACCATTTCAGTTTACGGTTCTACTCCTTCCTCGCTATTTAAGTATTTCATAGTGGTTTATATTCAATCACAGGTAATCTTCGTCACTGTAATGGTGTTTTTATTTTTAAAAAACAAGATCAGCTTTACATTCCTACGTAAAATGTTTTTCTATGTCTGACCATTAGATAGCTTTGGATATGATGCAATAAAATATAGTTCTCTACCTGTCGAAAGGTGAAAACATGTGGAGGATGGCAAAAGCTAGTGAAGCATTCATGGCATAGGTGATATTCACTACACTCAGTGCACCTAAAAATAACAATATAAGGTAGTTAGAGTGGAATGTTAACAGTTTAGTATAACTTATTAATGTATGAAAAGCCTTTGTTGAAAATTCTACTATTTAGTATTAGGAAGTCCCATATTACAGTATAAAATTATCTTGACTCAAGCCCATTTCGTCAGTGAAAGTTTTTATAAAATAAAACCCTTTGCTTTGTTTCTGGCTGAATTTTATACAAAAGTTATTGTATATGCCAGTGTTGTGGTCTGTGGACCCTTGGGGGGCAGACACCAGGGGCTTCTCGCCTCTAGTGGGGAGATTCGTGCCTAGAGTTCAGTCAGCTGCTGTGCTCCTGGCAGGGAGCCAGGACCCCAAGGGGCAGGGAACAGGGAGCCTGAGTAGCAACCCAGCTTGGAGCAGAGACAGTGCAGCAGCCTGGCTGGGGGGCCAGGAGTCAGCTTTATTGACAAGAATGACAGCCAATGTAAGGAACACAGTGTCTACACAGACACTGCATCATCTTAACTACACTGAGGCTAGGTCTACACTACCCGCCTGAATCGGCGGGTAGAAATCGACCTCTCGGGGATCGATTTATCGCGTCCCGTCGGGACGCGACAATCGATCCCCAAATCGGCGCTCTTACTCCACCAGCGGAGGTGGGAGTAAGCGCCGCTGACAGAAAGCCGCAGAAGTCGATTTTGCCGCTGTCCTCACAGCGGGGTAAGTCGGCTGCGATACGTCGAATTCAGCTACGCTATTCACGTAGCTGAATTTGCGTATCTTAAATCGACTCCCCCCTGTAATGTAGATGTACCCTAACATAAGTCCTACACCTCTTGTTGAGGTTCTTCTATTATGTCTCCATAGCAGGGGAGTTATATCAGCAGGAGGAGCATTTCAAGGTGTACACTTCCACTTCCCTTGGGGGTCCACAGACTATGACAAAGAGGTCAGCGAAAAGTTGTCATTACCACAGAACTGTGGTTTTCAACCTATGGTCTGCAGACCCCTGGAGGGCATCTGTTTCACCAACAGAAGGGGGGTTGAAGTCTCTGGAAACTGAAAATAGGTGAGAAATATGTTTAGGCAAAGATCCTTCACCTAGGAAAACAAGGGTAGCCAGCATCTTGTACTTCTGTGGAAGATCCTGACCGAGGAAAACTCAGTCATAACTGAGAAGAATACTGGTGAGAGACAACCATCTTGAGCAAAGCCTGTACCTAGTTAGATTAAGTTTTAGATGTGTTTTCAATTTTACTTGCTTTTAAGGGCATGTCTATGCTATAAAATTAAGTAGACTTAAGTTAGGTCGACCTACAGCCACCACAAACATGAATAATTTTACTCACATCACTGGCAATGCGATTTCTTGTGTGAGCAAAGTGACTTTGCTTTTAGTGGATATAGCCATAAGTCTGCAGATGAAATGCATTACACTAAGGAATTGGGAGGTGCTGACTCAACCTCATATATCATTGAGCTAAAGATCCCATTAGGAGTCTGTTACACCGATCGCTGTAATGTAAATTGACCAGAACTCAGCACCAAGGGGTTGAGCATATAATTAGACTTGAGCTATAAGAACCAATGTCATCTATCCGAAGGAGAAACGCTGTATGTTTAGTTATAGTAAAGACAAAAAGGAATAAGTAGTAAATTATAGGTTGTTACAAGGAATTGTACTGTTAAATTAAAAGTGTTTTAAAAGTACGTACTTGTAGCATTTTCCCTCAATTGGAAATGCTCTGCAGTTATTACAGGGAAGTCCAAGGTGTTTGTCAAGTCTGACTTTCTCTGCTGCAGTCACAAGCTGAGTGGAGTTCCTGAATTCTTCTAAAATGAGCTTTAATGGTGCAAATTCTTCTCTACAGAGGGGACACTTCACCACAGAGTCACTCTCTAATTCACCCTGGTGATCAGCCCAAATCTTCATACATGTGATGTGAACATTGTTTCCACATCCGTACCTACAGAAAGTAAGGTTATGTCTATGATACAATCTTGAGTCAACCTATTTTAGGTCAACTTACAGCCACATTAATTACTGCAGTAGCTGATGTCCACACTACCTTCCTTCTGTCGGTGGTGCATGTCCTCAGCAGGAGTGCTTCCACCAATTGAAGAGGGGCAGTGTGGGGAACTGAGAGTTAGGGCTGTCAGCTCCCCACAGGGAGCCCAGCTGCTGCCTGGGGCTTCTCGCCTCCATACGCTCAGCTGGGAGCGGAGGGGAGGGGAGCAGACACCAGGGGCTTCTCGCCTCTAGTGGGGAGATTCGTGCCTAGAGTCCAGTCAGCTGCTGTGCTCCTGGCAGGGAGCCAGGACCCCAAGGGGCAGGGAACAGGGAGCCTGAGTAGCAACCCAGCTTGGAGCAGAGACAGTGCAGCAGCCTGGCTGGGGGGCCAGGAGTCAGCTTTATTGACAAGAATGACAGCCAATGTAAGGAACACAGTGTCTACACAGACACTGCATCATCTTAACTACACTGACATAAGTCCTACACCTCTTGTTGAGGTTCTTCTATTATGTCTCCATAGCAGGGGAGTTATATCAGCAGGAGGAGCATTTCAAGGTGTACACTTCCACTGTTCTGTCAATGAAAACTGACTTTTGTCAAAAAAACTGTAGTGTATAGACAAGGTCTGAAACAGGCATCAGTTACTGTACCCTGTCCATAAACATTTAGAAAACCCAGTATCATTAATACAATAGTTTTTCAGCTACAATGCAACACAACAGCCCTGCTTTGTTTCAAAGAGCATTTATAAAAAACCCATCCCTAAAAATTAACTATTTAAAATTACGATTTTTACCAGCCCTCCAATGGGATCCGTGCACCGTTAACTGTGTAGAAACTTTCTATCATTAGCTAACAAAAAAAAAAACTTTTTCTGAGTTTCCACCATGAAAACAAACTAGAAAAACTATACATCTAACCTGCAATAAGTGATGGGAAACATTTTCTTTAGTAACTCTTCCTGGCAAATAGGACAGACATCCTCTGCATCAATTTCTTTCTGATTAATGTATCCATCATCCTCTTTCTGTAATGTTTTGGTGGAGAGAGTGTTTGCTCTTGGAGGGAGTGTCTGTTCTTGCTGAAGTATATCATTGATCTCTCCTTCCAGAAGACCCAGCTGAAAAGCATCTATAGAAAACTCAAATTCAAACTCTTTGGCAAAAATTTAACATTTACTAATACTCAGATATCATAACTTTCAGGGTAAATCATCTGCAGCAAACCAACGATGTCAGTGCTTCTAGTGCCAGAAATGTTGTATATCTTCATTTCTCATTGCAATTTGAAACGATAGTTTGTACACCTTCACGTCTAAAACTGATCTTTATGGCAAAATTGGTTCAAAGGTTTTTCTATAGAACGCAAGTCAGGTGTATATGTTTAAACGATGATCAGAAGCAACCCCAAACAGCAGCTATTAATTTATTCCAGGAGACCCATCACCCCTAGAATGTGTGGCACAAACATTGCTAGAAGGGAGTTGCACTTTCTGTAATGAGTAGTACGAGGTGCAGTGCAGAATCTGTCCGAGTGCAAAATGGATTATACGTTTGCCAAATCAATGAAGTACTTGGATCTGAAAATGTTTTATGATACCCTGAGTAGGATAGGTGCTTTATTAAATCACATGAACTTCTACTCTAAGGCCCTGAAAGTGTTGCAAATGACTATATTTTTCTTTAAGTACTTTATAGTTGTACCTTTAGCAGCAGTGTTACAGATATGAAAAAGGTGTCATATTGCAGAATTAAATGCCTTTGTGCATTTAAACTCTATATGCAAGATAAAGCAAGCAAGCAAAAGAATTATACTTACATTCATGGTTTCTTGGAATTTTGAATTTTTTCAACAATATCCTAACAATGATAATAAGATAACCATCAGGTGGTGCTTGTGGAAGTCAACTAAAGCTAACTACTGGCTATTACTTTCAACTTTACTGTGACATTGCACTCCATAATGTTTTATGGAAATATGCTTATGAATGTGAATACGATGTAACTGGAATATGCTCTAGGCAAAAGGTCTCTTGTAAGGTATCATTACAAAGGTTATAATCTACTGAGTGTGTTCATCCTATTTGTATGCATGTATCATTCTTGTATCTGAAGCTAGAAATATGAAGTATAACTGAGGTCCTATTGTAATTATGCAGTGTGGACCATTAATGGTGGTTTAGAATCTTGATGGCTCCCATTGACTAGTACAATTGGTTGTAAATGACTCTGTTTACTTGCAAACCTTTCTGAATACCTGCGGGCCAGCCCTGGAAAAATGGAGGCTGGGGTCTCACAGGACATGTGAACATGTCATCTGATACTGGAATCCATCTTAAATTTGGTACTTTTCCATTTAGAACGAGGGGAGGAGACCTAGAGACAAAATATTCCTGCCTCGTACCAAAGCTATAAAAGGGGGTGGAACAGAACAAAGGGGGCGGCCAGTCATGAAAACACCTCTAGTTTCCACCTAAAATGTCAAGGACTGTACCAGGGGAAAGGATTGGGCCCAGACTAGGAAGGAGTCTAATCTGTGAGTCTAATCAGCTTTGGGGGCATGGACCAGACCTGGGTCTGTCTTGCAGCAGGCTAGCATGTCTGGCTCAACAAGGCAGGGTTCTGGAGTCCTAAGCTGGCAGGGAAAATGGGCTCAGAGGTAATTCCAGCACATCAGGTGACAGTCCCAAGGGGGCTCTGTGAGTAAACCCGTCATATTTACATTTCAAGGACAACAGCCATCTTAAATACTTCAGAGAGAAAATATTGGGATTAAAACTGTAAGAACAAAAGTTTACAGTGCTAAGTTACAAATGCGTTCTTATCCAAACTGGGGTCCTCTGTGCCTCTGCCAGTTGTTTAAAAGCCTCGTACTTACCAATTATTTCTACTATTTTCCCCCATTTCTTTGCCATTTTCTAATCCATGACAGTACTTTAGCTACTATGCCAGATCTATCTGGTTTCCTTAAGAGCCTCTTGTGAGGGACATTTTTGAAATCCAAATTAAAATTATATCCACTTGTTCTCTTTCATCCCCTATTTTGTTTGCACAGTCAAAGAATTCTCTTAGATTGAAATACATAATTGACTACATCTAACTGGTTAAATTGCACACTGGTGCAACATTTAGAGAAACAATTTCATGCTTAATTCTAGAGCAAACATGAGGAGAAACTATTGTTGATTGAGTCTTATGTGACACAAGCGTTAATTTGAAAAGTAGAAATAGCCATTAAATAGTAACACCACCCTGAGGGGAAGGAGGAAATAAGATACCTAAACATAATTCCCTTTCTAAAGTTTCTAGAGTCAGTTAAATAAAATGAGAGGGTTAGTCAAAAAGGCCTTAAAGTTGCAAGTAAAGTCCTTAGAGGTGACATGAATGCTGCTTAAAAATCTCTGAAGGCCTGTGCACTGCAGAACAAATAAGGAACCAAGCAGGCCAGGCGTGAACCAATTAGCTCAATGGCAAGGTTTGAGAGGCCATTTGAGCTAGATAAAAATCCTTTAAACTTTGGAAATCTGACCAATGGCCAATAAAAAGTGCATAAGTTAGAGCAGGTAAAAAGTAAGAGGGAAACCAGAGGGCCAAATTGATTTTGAAGAGCAAATATGCAAAGGTGTCAAAGCCATCAAGAAATTCTTTATGAAGCCTCTCATAAAATTGATAGGTTTGCTGACTCACCAAGGCCTAAAGGGAGAAATTAAGCAACATAAGGACATTGCTGAGACTCTAAATCGTTTCCTTGCATCAGTCTTCACTATGGAGGATGTGGGTGGAGATAACTATCCTGGGCCTGCATTCTCCCAGTAATAAAGATGAAGTACTCTCAGAGATCGGGGTATCAAGGAAGAGGCGCTGGAGCAAACTGATAAATTAGAAAGCAACCAATTTTCCTTTGCAGCAGCCATGGCTTGTTTGTCCCCATCATTTCATGTTAACCTAGGGGGGTTTGTAATTTACCCGAAGCTGAAGTAAGACTCACTGGTCTGTAACTTCCAGGTTCACTCCTACTACTCTCTCTTCCAGATAGTTACAAAGTTTGTTACCCTCCATTCTACGTTTAAAATAGGTAATTTTACTGCAAAATCGCACGATTTTGTGAGCACTTCGGCCACCCCATTCTTAGGTTCTTTCCCTGCTCTTTCACCTATACTATGAAGTTAAGAGGTAAGTGTGGTGGTTTCAGCAAATCCTGTTTTGACACCTGATCTGTACCAGTGCTTCATCTTCCCTGGAGGAAAGGAAGGCGTAAGGGTTGTCCTTGCCCCTGCAGCCAGGGTGGAGAGGGGGAAATGCCCCGCGCCACGAACAACCCCTTTACCAGCAGATGTGGCTGCACAGGTCCTTCTCCCTCAGGAACATGGCGCAGGTGCAGGAGTGCGGCTCCCCCAGGAACACCTGGGGAAACAGACAGACGGCAGCGTCGGTCGCGGCGCAGCGGGAGCTGGGGCCCGGGGAAGGACCTTGCGGCTAGGGTGACCAGATGTCCTGGTTTTAGAGGGACAGTCCCGATTTTTGGGTCTTTTTCTTATATAGGCTCCTATTACCCCCCACCCCCATCCTGATTTTTCACACTTGCTGTCTGGTCACCCTACTTGCGGCCCCCTTGGCTGACTCTCCGGCAGACCCAGCCGGCCGGGCTCGCTGCCCTCTGCGGGGCGGGGGGTCACTCAGCACCCAGCGGCGGGCAGGGCTGGCGCGGCACCCCGGGCTTCATAGCGAGCGCGCCCCTGTCCCCCGCGCATCGCTCCGTACCCGGTGCGCGGGCCCTCCCTCCTCCTGCAGCACGAAGCCGGTGGGGCCCAGCTCCCGCACGATGCGCATGGTGCTGCCCAGCGCCTGGTCCTGCTGCCAGCTCAGCCCGGCGCTTGCGCACCGCCGCCGGGACATGGCGGGGGCCCGGCTGGGAGCAGGTGGAGGGGCCACAACCGCCACAGACGCTCTGCCGTTGATGCCGGTCCCCATAGAAACGGCGCGTCCCTGGGGGCATTCCGCGCTTCTCAGCGCGCGCGCGCCCCCCCGTGGGTGGCGGGGGCAAAGCGACGCGGAGACGCTGACTGACTGGCTGTGACGCGCGCGGCCCCTTGGCTCCACAGGAGCCGTTAATTGCTGGTGTGTCGCGCGGCGGCCGGGTCCTGGCCACGAGCCCTTCCAGGCCACGGGGCGCTCGTGCTGCGCGGCGTCCGCGGATCGGCCTCTGCCCGGCGCTGGGCCCCGGGGCTCCTGTCCCGTGAAGAGCCGCGCAACTCCGTGGGGCTCGGACTGTTCGGGAAATTCGTGTTATTTCCTGTTATCACCGGCCCATGTCGGGCCTGGGCCTGCCCGGGGGTGGGGAGAGGTCGGGGCAGATCCTGCCCCGGGGTAAGAGGCTGGGGCGTGTCCGGCGCCCCGGGGGATTAAAACAAAATTCCAGGTACGGTGTGTGTGCGTGTGTGCGTGTGCTGGAGACTAAATCCACCCCACACTCTCCCCAGGCAGAGCCTGGGCTTGGTTCCCACGCTGGGTGTTGTGACCTGGTGTAACTTTGAACCTAAGGCTAGAGGGGGGTTCTCTGGGCTCTTTAAGTTTGATTACCCTGTAAAGTTATTTTCCATCCTGATTTTACAGAGATGATTTTTATCTTTTTCTTTAATTAAAAGCCTTCTTTTTAAGAACCTGATTGATTTTCCCTGTTTTTTAGATACAAGGGGGTTGGATCTTGATTCACCAGGAGTTGGTGGGAGAGAGGAGGGGGGGATGGTTAATTTCTCCTTGTTTTAAGATCTAAGGGGTTTGGATCTGTATTGATCAGGGAATTGGTGAAGAGTCTCTCAAAGCTACCCAAGGAAGGGAATTAGCACATTGGGAGTGGTGGCAGGGGACCAGATCTAAGCTGGTAGTTAAGCTTAGAAGTTTTCATGCAGGCCCCCACATCTGTACCCTAAAGTTCAGAGTGGGGAAGGAGCCACAGCATCACTTAAGTCTGGTGTTGGCCTGTCCGCAGGGGCAGAGGCCAGGCCAAACCAGAGTAATACTCCCCTGCCAGGTTTTTTCCATCTTATTTTGTGTTATTTCACAGTTGTAAAAAATCACATATCAGTAGAAGTATGACCCACCACCACAGCTTCCCACACAATAGATTTAGCTTCAGGGGGCATCTGGGAGGGGTTTGTAGCAAACAAGCAAGTAGATAATGGGGATTTATGGAGCAGCATCCAAACCCTGCTTCCCAGTGTGTAACTGCTCTTTTATTGCAGGGCCTTTCACCTGTGGGCTTTACCCTTTCTGTTTAATCTTTTGTGGCCATTGTGAGATGTCTTCCGCTGCAGCCTTATTAATGTTTGGTTTTAGTTCTCTCTTCATTATCTCTGCCTTTTTATAGTCTTATTGCCAGAGTCTACTTCACCAATGTAAAATCTTTGTGGCAGTGACCTGGCTGCAGTTCAGGCTGGATAAGGAAGGGATGCTTGTTTGCAGCAGAACCTAAGGAATGGGCAGGGGCAGTGTGTACATCAGCTGGGAGGGAGTGGATACTTGCCTTGTGCCAAAATCATTCACATCATCATAGGTAACTGGCCCAAAAATAGCAGCCCTAATTTAGAACTTAATTGAAATCCTGTGTGAACTCTTTACCTTTCTTTAACGTCATTTTTGTATTTCCCTCTTTATTATGAGTAACTAAAAATAAACCTAAGAACACTCTCAGTGGTTTTTTCAATATTATTTTTACTCTTCACTGTCTGTAGCATTTCCTCAAAAGTTTGAAAATAACACTTTGTCCTCTACCATTTCGCAAAACTTGATTATTTTCTTATGTAGTTGAAATTAATCTGGTATTTTGTATTTAATTTTTTCATGCTTATGTACCAGTAATATAATGTGAGTGTCGATCTGGGAACAGTATTTGTTAGTAACCTGGTTTTTGTGGAGCCAACAGGGGGAACTGTTGCACTTTGTTTCTTCCTTAGTCCTTAAATACTGATGATCATTATTTGTTTAGTGTTCTTATTTTTTGTATCTCTTTCTTTTAGATTAATTACCAATTTCATACTTTAGGCATCCTTACGTAATTAATTTACCCAATAATAATAAAAATGGAAAGCTTGTCCCATTTCAATGAAAAATACATAGCAACAAAAATAATAGTTCTCTTTATAACCACTTAGTGATTTAATCTCTCCTACCATCTGCTCATCACCTCTCCAAGGGTACAGGTAGGGTTACCATATCTCATAAATAAAAGAAGAGGACCCTCCATGGGCCCTGGCCCCGCCCATTTCCCCACCCTAGCCCCGCCCCAACTCCGCCCCTTCTCTGCCCTAACTCCGTCCCCTCCTCCCTCCCACTCCCAGCCAGGGGGAAAGGCTGCCCCAGTGCTACCGGCTTCAGGGTTTGCAGGGCAGCCCCCAGACCCTGCACCCCCAGCCGGCGCTTCCCCAGCACAGCTGGAGCCCGGGAGGGGAAGTGCCCAGCCGGGGGCGCAGGGTCTGGAGGCTGCCCGGCAAACCGTGAAGCCGCTAGCGC